>NW_016157366.1:116902-313470 GCF_001687245.7 Rhagoletis zephyria | reverse complement strand
CCATTCTGATGCCTCCTTCCACTTATATCAACACATGTCCACAATGACTATTTTCATATAAAAATGCAAGAAAAACTCGGTTTTCTCGAAATGAGTAACCGGTACAGAAAAACCGATTTCATTTTTGAAATTAGAGGGGCATAATACTTCTAGGTGTGAAGTTTCAGCCAATTCTGACCACTCCTTCTATTTTTGTCCATGATTTGTATGGAGTCGCGGCACTGTGCGGTGTCTGCGCTTGACTGTTTTGAGTTATTCAACTGGGAGTTACTTATTGTTAGTGTCCATTGGGTGGTAGCTGGTGGCATTGTGAAAATGTGAAAATGTGGAAATGTGTAGTCATCATTAGTTGTGATAATTTAAAGCTGTTTGACGCGAGCGTTTGCAAGTTCCGCGATGTGTATGTGTGTGTATTATTGTGCATGTTCAAATGCGTGCATAGCCTGCAAAAAAATTTCCGACTAGTGGGAAAACTTTTTATGAACTATTCTCATATTCACTAGATTTTTCCAGCTCGCCGAAGTTTTTGTATAGCAATGCATGGTATTTCTGCTATTATTTTGGTAGTCAAGATTTGTTTTTTGTTCAAATTTATTCGATTTTCATCATTTGGTTCTTATATCTCTCATGAATATGAAATGGTATTATAACTTTGATCTGCTGTTTGTAAGTAGCAGAATAAGAAGAGATAAAAAATGTATGCTTAAATGGTCAGAACGACGAGCTGAGCCGATTTAGCCACGTCAAGGCGGTCTGTCTGTTTGAACGCAATCTAGAATTTTTAATCATTTGTCGGAACCGGCAAAATCGGTCACTATAACATATAGCTCGCATACAACTGATTGCTCAGAGAGTTTGATGAGATTTTTTGTCATAACTCTTCCATTTACGCAGCATGAAATTTCGCGCTATTATCGCTCATTATCAACAGAAAACTCAAAGCAAAAATTACAAATATCAGATCACTATAACCTATAGCCTCCATACAACAGATTGTTCAGATGTGTGGCTAAAACCGAGCAATTTCGTGTGCTACTTTCTAAATTATCTGATGTTCATTAAAGGTATAAATCCTTCGGCGCACTGTACTTTCTTGTTGTGATTGTTTCTGATCTTAAATAGTTTTAAAATTAAATATAATTAAAGTATGAAAACATAAAATCGAATAAGATATGCGAGTTTATGATTATATTTTATACATAAAAAGGCATCTCAGATAAAGATAAGGTCGAAATGAATTAGATCAGATGAGCGTAACAAATAATCAGTTTTCCATACGAAATAGTAAATATTATATATTCTGCCTTAAGGGCATATCCACTTAAATACTTTAATAAAGATCATGTTTAAAATAGAATAACAAATCATATCATCTATGAAGGTACTCTTGCAATGCAAACAAGTAAAATCCCAACAATTTCCCTACCTTGCTTGCTCACCATTGTTGTATGTACATATATATCACCGCTGTTCCTGCTATTTATATTGTCTTCCTGTTGCTTTTATTGTTGCTAATGCGCGCTGACAATGTCCAGCTTAAATGATGACAACAAATTGCTCGCGAGAGTCCATAGCATTTCTTCATTATCTATAGCATTCTGTCACTCATTCGGGCATTTCGCCAGCACAGTGCGGTTTAGTTATGTATACGTATATTCCTTTTACTACTCCTCCAAAATGTCAGACGTTGGAAAAAATCGTTTATTTTAATTTATTTTTCAACAATGGTTACACTGAAAAGTCAAAAACATACACATATCGGTTTTCAGCTCAATGTTGTCTGCAGATGTACGAGTGTATTGGCTCACAGTTACTAAAATGTAGTTACATTTTCTTTATATATCTCTATATATATTTCCGCTATATAAAACACCAGCAAATGCCCACTTGCTTTACAGCGAGTTACAGCTTTACATAAGAGTTGACCAATGCTAATATAGCGTCGAACAGTAGTATTTAAAACGGTTTATAAAGTAAAAGTTCTTAGTTTAGTTTGAAACGACTGAAGAGCAGAAACCTCCTCACACATAGGCCAAGAATAGCTAACCCCTTTCCTAATGTAATGAGCATTTCTAAGGGTGTTATTTTCACCTGTGATAATCTGCAAGGATTTGGTTAAATGGTTTGGATTTGGTTAAATGTTTTGTCAAGCATGCGTAGTCATCTTCTATGGTCTTGCAGCCACAACATTCGTACGATGCGTCAACCTTTTGTCTTATACAGGGCCGTCGAGAGAAAACTCGGGCCCCGGTCTGAAAAATCACGGGCCCCTATACATAAATTTTAATAATTTAAAAGCATTTGACCAATTTAGAGATTCCGTTTAGGGTTTCTTTAATGTTAAGAATCAGAAAATGTTTATGATAAAGACCTATTACGATGGAGCGGTTTCTCCTGGAAATATGGAAAAATACTTGTTTAATAATGAAAAACATAGTTATTAAAAGCATTCGCATTGTTTTCTTTCAAAAATAAAATTGTAAAAACCTAATAACAAGTTATGGTTGCGATATTTCAGGCCTATTAATATATCAACCCGTGCTAAGCACATGGTAGCGCAGAGTCGAACCAGTCGGAAGCAGAATAGCAAGTGACTACTTTAGTAACTCCCGATAGTGCAGAGAGAGCCGAGGACATTGCCTTATCAAAGTAATCGCTGAAATACCCTGCAAGTAGTCGGTCGGTAATTTACGGAGTTTACAGGGAGCTACCGATGCATCAGTCCTCTAGTCGCTCGCCCGTACTGCAGGGCGGTCTCGCTTTAATTTCGAAATGCTTGCACATTGAGAAGTTAGCTTACTGCCAATATAGAAGTACATATTACATACATGAGCTATAATACATAAATATTTTTCTGTGGCCGCTTGCTGCTATTTCGCTAATAATTTTGGGCCATAATCAACATAATTTCCGCATTTTCAACATTAACTTGTTTACACTCATTTAAATACGAAATTTATGACAAACCACTTTAATGCGCACACACCCACACACACACGCGCAGTTTCAATTCAGCAATGTACATATATGTATACAAAAATTATTACTTCGATTCTTCTCATAAATTTTTTGGGTTGCGGGTGCATATTATTATTTTTCGCTTGGCTCTTTTATGATTTTGGCACCGGAAGTGCTAATTTTCATTCGCTGGCTGTTACTGAAATGTGTACGCTGGCAGCAATTTCCGCTTCCTTGAAAATCATAAACACCAAAAGAGAAGAAAATAAAATGCAAAAAAAAAAAAAAATAAAAATATTAAAAAGTATTTATGTGTATAAAGTGTTTATGGGTGAGTTTGTATGTAGGGTTGCTAACAAGCTTCAAATATGTTCCTTGTTTGCATTTTTGTATGTATGCTTGCATATTTGTAAATAAGAACACATACATATTTCTACCCACATACAAGGGTCATAACTGTGTTTGCCACAAAACTCAGCGCCAACTCCCAGCCGGCGTTGGGTTGATGAAGCGCCGCAACGGACGTGGTTGAGTGGTATGCGTACTGTTGTGAAGGTTCTGCCTGCTATACCGCCTCCTTTTTCGCACTTTTTCGACAAACTTTTAATGCCACAAAATTCTTAACTTAACTTTGCTTAAAGTTTTAATCGCGCTACGTAGCATTCAAAAGGTGATGAGCAGAAAAAAAAACTAGTGAGAGCCAGTTTTTCAGGGTCAGTTTAACCTTGGATTAAGTAAACTGAGCTTAAATTGAACAGCTGGCTGGCATTTGATTGGCTGATCTTAGTTGAAACCACGGCCGTGCACTGAAAAACTGGTCCTAAGAGTTAGCAGAGCTCGCCGTATGGTTGGGAATGCTTTTGCATACCTTCGTATTTCGACAGCATTTTTTTATGGCCACCGCAAACATGTTAAAACGTATAAATTCAAATTACGGCAAACATGCGAAAACTCATAAATTTCCCAAAGGAACGCTTCAAGGTTGATGTACCTACCTATGTATGCGAATGCAGAATGTAAATTTCACGAAAAAAGCTGACGGATACGCGCAAAACACAACAGTCGTGCATGCCAACTTTTTACGCAGCGCCACCCCGCATTACCGAGCAACCCTAGCTCAGTCAATTTTATTCGTTCATACACCACGCTTCATGTAGATATACACTTCTACATAAGCAACGGACAGGAAATCCACCAAAAATTCCAAAATAAGAAACAACCTATTCATGCATGAAGCCTAAAAGTTTTAGCCAGCAGGCCGCAAACAAATAACAGCAGAAATCTTGTGTGAATCTTGGGGGGAATGTGTGCGGTGTGTGTGTGTGTGGGCAGGTGTGTGTTTGTGTATTGTTCGCCAAACAAATCAGATTTTTCGTTCACCGAATTTGGCACGCCAACGACGCATACAAAATTTAAATTTCGCGTGTTTTCCACCCTAATGAGAAATGATTTATTTTTAATGTGCTCGCGTGTGGTGGTATTTGCGCCCAGCCACCCATGTGATAAAATGACTACAGTTACAATGTGAGCTGAGTTCGCGTGCAGCGGCGCACACGGGCGCACGAATATTTCAAGTGCTGCCGCAAACTTTAGTTATTTTATCAAACTTTTTTATAAACTTTTTATTTTTGTTAAAGTTTCTCAAAGCTTAGTCGAAATGTCAGCACATCTGGTAATTTTTTATAACAAAGTAATTTAACTGCTCTCTTGCTTCCGCATTTTCCTTGAATTCAAACACTTGCATGGGACTACACACTAGAGGGCGCCCTCACACCTTTAAGCTGGCAGGCAATACACATGAGTAAGCGTGAGTAGACAAGAAATCTGTGTGTCGACGCGCCACCATAAATCAAAGGAAATCGCACAAGTGCAAAAATAAATCAAGTAAATCAAATAAATCAAAAAGTTATGTGTATCCGTATGTGTGTGTGTGTGTGTGTGTTGGTGTGAGTATTTACAACAGCTGCTGCCTGCTGACTGTTGTTACCCTTTGTGACTGTTTGTCTGTCTGTCTGTCTGTCTGCTTGTTTGCCTTCCTACAAGCGGATTGTGTTGTGTGACCACCAGTTGGGCGGCAATGCATTCATTTACAAAACGAACCGTATACTTTTGCGTATTTTGCCTTCTGCGCCTAGTAAGGCTCTGTTATGTATCCACCACCACGTTTGCGGTTTAATTAAGCCGGCTCATGTGGCATATGCGTGCGCTATTTTCTCTTTCAAAGAAAGATTCAAAGTATCGGTTTGGTTGCAGTGTTTTGCACTTGGAAAAATGATTTTCCTTGGCATTTTTTATTTAAATAAATCGTTTTTTTTTCGTATACGCCTTGAACTGTGCCTCGATTTTTTAACATAATCATACGAACAGTGAATTCTTAAATTCAATTCAAACAGTTCGGCCTTTTGATAGTACTTAGAGGTCTCTCAATTTTTTTTCAGTTAAAGTAGCGTCTTTCTACATACAAAAGTCTTAATAAAAAGCTACAGTTCATGGCTTTAAGATAACGCAGGATAACACTAATTTTGGTGCCATAAATTTTAAAGCTATTTTTGATAGATTTTTTGTGCTGATTTAGAATTCGTCAAAAAAAAATTCCATCAGGGCCAGATTTTGAAAAAAAAACGTGGCCAAAGCGAAAAGGTTTTAGATTTGGGAAATATTTGAGAAGCTCTATCGAGGAAGCAAACGGTGATAGTACCTTCCACTTTAGCTTGAATTAAAGCTTTAACTTTTTTTCTTGAAAAAACACCGCTGTGCCTTGACCACTTGGTCACTTATAATGCTCCGCCGACTTATCCATTTCAAGGAAGTAAAGGGAAATAGGATTGTCATGCTTGAAAATCTAAGTAAGTTTTTGTTAGAACTTAGGTTATATGCAAACCCATCTGCTCGACGAATTCACATACCTAGCACCGAAAAACATAGACCTTCTTATTTGAATTTTGTTCAACTGCAGCCTCCAAAAGTTGGAGTACCACAACTGTTTGTGAGCCGAGCGATAACTTACCTGAGTTCTTTCTAGCGAATTTGTCAAATGTCTCCTTAGCAGGTACGCCAAAGTGATCCAATGCCCAAAAGAATTTAGCCAAGGCTTGAATTGTCGCACTGTAGCGAGAATACTGGTCAATTTCTAGACTAAAGTATAGCTCGGCTATTACTTCCTATCCACCCGTTTTCCATTACATACTCCATAGCCTTGAGGATCGCAAATAGCTCGGCTTGGAATACCGAGATATATTACTCAAGAAAAACTATATAGCCGCTTAACTTTGATACGTAGACTCCAGATACTGATCCTGTGTCATTTTTGTAGCCATCAGTAAGGATTCCACAATTTATTCAATATTGTGGTAAAGCGAGCACTCAGCCAAAAGGAATTCTTCAGCAAAGGTAATGGTGACTTACTATCCTGTGGCACTGAAAAGACACTGAGTTCATTGATTTTTACCTCACTTTATGATTTTACGCCTATAATGGCCATCTTATAGGATTCTTTTGGGTTACATGACTTACCGAAAATCTAGTTACATTTCAGGAAGGCTGTAAAAGCTACCCAAGTTTATTGTTCAATTTGAGACTTCCATAAATGTTTGCTACCTAGGGTTATACCTTAATGCACTACTGCGGAAAATATTAGAGTAGTGGCCCCGTTAAAGGTAAACGAAACAAGGTAATCAATCCTACCGCTCCTAGTTAAGACCACAGCACTAGTTTTGGTTGAGTTCAGCATGAAAGGCATCAAACGTATAGGTTTGAAGCTGCTAGGACTAACATAGTCGTCCCTATCAACCTTAGGAATAAAGACAACGTCAAGAAGGCGCAGTAAAAATCCTCATAAAGGTCGCCCCATTTTCTGTTCAATAGGTAGTCCGTGCGTGATCAAGAGCTGAAAAAACATTAAATCACATATATATATTTATTCTATGGCTTCTTCAATAGCATTTTGCAACAAACTATTTGTACTTAGAAACTGCCTTCCCTCGAGACCTGTTTTCCCGGGAAATGAACTTAAAAAGCCTGTCTCCATGAACGAACCATCAAGCCTCTTGTGTGAACCCACCTTAGTGAGTTGTTTTTTTTTTAAGAACTTTGGCCAGCATGGATTTTTTTCTGAAGGTATCAAGATATTTATTTTTTGAACGAAATCTTTTCGAAGCACCCCTCCACTCACTTTGTCTGCAGTGGTCACCCTCTCAGCCCATTACCGCATTAGTGCTCAGGGCCCTGTTTAAAAGTTTCTTCGAATAATTTCTCATATATATAACGCGTGAAACGGCACTAAGAAAGCACTCGCTTCTTTTCTCAGTGTACATAGATATACCACAGCCGGAACTCTATTTGAAAATTCCACAAAATGTCTAACAACAGACAGCAAAGTGCAAAAAGAATAAAGAATCGTTGAAAATCATATTCTCTTATGTGGTTTACTCATAACTTCGTTACTGACTTGCCGCAAGCTAAGATTCCAGTTACTGCAAGTTAACTCATATCAAATTTATCTTTAGTTAGTATGTCTGTTTGCGTATTAGACTGTGGTAAAATCCTTATACTTACATGCCTAAGACACACTTGTCTTACTCGCATAATAGCATGCATATTAGGGTGGTCCTTAAAAGTATCAACATCTAAATTTATAATGTTCTACATACAAGATCAAAACAACCACGAAAATTTGATAACAACAACAACTTTTTTTTATCACAAAAGATTTACCAAATTTTGAGCTGAAATCTGACGAATTTGACATTTTATTGGAACTTTTTCATATAAATTCATAAACACGCCTAGTAATAGCTGGTCAAAGTCAACATTTTAAGAAATTTTTCAGTTAAAAAAGAAAAATTAAGTTTTTTTTATCGCAAAGATTTAACCAGATTTGTAGCTGAAATCTGACAAATGTGCCTTTTTATTGAAACTTATTCATATAAATTCATAAACACGCCTAGTTATAGCTGGTCAAAGACAACATTTTGCCGAATTTTTATTTTTTTTTCACTTCATTTATAATAAAAAAAAATTAGTACAATAAGATCCCAAAGACCTTTTTTAGTACACCGTAACTTAAAATTGAGATTAAACAATATTTTAGTAAAAGAGAAAAAAAAGAATAAATTGTTGAATTAAGAAAAATCAAACCCTGGTAGCGACCCCTAAAATTATGTTTAATTTTGAAATTTTCATCCCATGATGGACCAGGGGGACCACCCTTATGTACATGCATACCTACATACATTCATACGGAAGCACGATAGTAAATGAGCAAGTACATGTGAGATTATGTGGCCGTAACCTTATACGCCAATTGCCTGGTTCACTGAACTAAATTGCTGACGTTCTTTCTTGGTATTTTAGTTTATATTTTGTGCTTTGCATTTGCCTCCTAACACTCGCACACACACATACCGACGTAAGGCAATACACAGAAGATAGAAGTTTATAATTAAGAAGAAACCTACATAGCTGAAAAACTTCAGCATTCGTATGTACTATAAGTATTTTGGCATGTCTATCAATTCTATATGGCGCTCAATTGCAAGTTAAAGCATACTTTCAAATGAAGAAAGCAATTCTACATAGAGAAGTAAAGCAAAAATATTTGTCATAAAGTGAAGTTTAAAAAGGTAAACAAATAATATGATTCTACTAACATATCTCAAGAAAAGTTTTCTAGAACTCATTGCAACGCAAAATTGTTCAGCAATAATGAAAAGTTGCAATCGGCGAAAGCCATATAATTTTCCTCCGTCTATTAAAATGTTATAATTTCAGTAGAAATTTTCTCATGGCAAAAATTTAGTCAGAACAGCTTCGTTCTTTCGTCCTTTCCATTTCTGCAACAATGTGCTTCCAGCCAAAGCTTAATTAGTAAGTGCTTCCAACTAAACCATTTTTTACACTTACGGTAAGGTCGAGGTCACGCAATGTGCGGTTGAGCGGTGAGCAGCCTTTCTTCCTGAGGGGCGCCGCCCAACCATTCAGAAGTGCCGCACATTGCGTGACTACTTCAATAGTAGCATTGCATGTGCTTTAATTTTAAGCCGCTCATTGCATGACCTCGGCCTAAGTTTTCTGATGAAAAAATTTTAAGTTTCGCACTTGATAAATTCAGCAGCTAAAATCCCTTCCAAAAGGCCTCTTCCTGAGCGACAAGAGGCCTGCCTTCCCATTTTCATTCCTTCCTTTTTTGTATGGCGTGGCACAAATTGAAGGGCTTCTGCTTTAGCTACCTATAACTATTAGGGCTTCCAGAAGGGCTTTTTTAGGAAGAACTTCAGAATGCCTTTCGGTGTAGTCTTTCTAAAGCTGTTGTTTTTAATTCATAAACTATCAATATCTTAAATATAAAGAGAGGTGGACAATTTTTTTTATCTAAAACTAAAAAAGTTAGAAGGACGAATTCGAGGATGTGGTAGTTTACATATTAGTTCTAGACATATATTTTTTTTTCAAAAATAAATATTGGAAATTTTCAAGGATATTTAAGGATAAAGTTTTAAAAGGGCATTTTCAACATTTATTCGTCCTGGTGCAACAAAAAATTAAATTTGTTTTTTAAATTCTACAGAATTTTTCCTTTTAACTGATATCCACATTGTTACTGTACAATGCACCAAACCTTTTAAATATTTTTTTTTTATTCAATCATATTATGGAAAAACGCAGTTATACTACATTTGGCTCCTTGTTTTGTGAGTATATTGATTTTTTCGTGTTTTAAAAATTTTTGGTTTTTGTCGCACGGTGTTATAGGTGTTCATATGCCTATAAAATTATGGTTTACTGAAAATCAATATGTGTATATTTGAATTTCATTTTAGAGTATAATGTGTGTATTTACAATTCGAAATTATAATTGAATAACAGCAGACTTTTAGCTTGTCTTTTGAAGTCAACAATATTAATACTTATATATTTTAACGTATTCTGATAATTTGTTGAACATTCTTACACCACAGCTACGTGTTGACTTAGAGCTTCTTTAAATTCGAAAAAAATCGACTCCTTATAAAAGTGCGTTTCAGAACTCGTATATTGGATTTTCTGCGAAGTTTAAGTCAAAGTTATGTTTGATCGGATTATTTTTGCTCTAATGTTTATTTCAATAGTGTTATTGCGCTTTTTACCACGATTTTGTTTGTTATGAAAAATGGAAAAGCAACAAAGTCTAAGCGGTAGAATTGGTTAGCGCATCTGACTTTGCACATCGATGATGCGGGTTCGATTGCTGCTGAAATCTATAAAAAGAAGTCTGATTAGGAGATGTGGGGATCTCCGAAATGACAGCTTATAATTTCTAGCTTTTTCCCTTTTTCCTAACAAGCAAAATCGTGGTGCAAAGCTCAATAGCACTATTGAAAAAAAATGTGTTTGCTAAATTGATTTTTGATATACAACAGTCAACCGATTGCTTGATTTGATCTAAATCCACCTTTATGTTGGCAACTGATTCGTCCAATATACATGTAGAATACATAAAGTTTCCATCACCAGTATAGAACTCTGGGACGCTTTCAGTTTTCTTCCTAATACATTGATAATGAATATTATAAACAATGTTGCCACGAGTTTTGATCCTTGTGGTACATATTTTTTTAAATTTTTTTTTAATTTAATTTTCAAATTGTTTTCTAACAAATAGTTAAAAAAGTTTCAAAAATTTACAGTTCTTTGCACTTTAAACCAACCCAGCTAGCTTCCGAATCACTATTGCTAGATTTACTGAATCAAACGCATTCGATAAATCGATAACTTGGCTACTAGCAAGTCAGTAATCATATTAGTTTAATAAATAGAACACAAGAAAATTACTATTTCTTCTTTTTATTTTTCCCATCGTTAGGTATAATCTTCAAATTTGTTAACAAGTTTTGTGAATATGGTCGAAATTTAGCAACCAAAACCTGTACAACTTTTAAAGTGGTCTACAAGAAACGTAAGCTTGCGAACCTCTGTTCTAGAACATTACCAGTGGGAAAACAATACATACGAAATTCTTTATAGAAATTAAGCCTGACCATGAACTCTTACAATGATATGTATATGCCTGTGTAGTTTTGGCCCCTTACGTAAAAGTAAATCATATTTATATGGTAATAAAACTAACGCTCTACACAAACTTTCTAGAATTTTTTAGCAAACATGTATAGCAAACAGAGACCAAATAAACTATGTGCCTACATATATGTATATTTGCACATTTATACGCATACATAGTTTGTAGGGCAGGCACAGATAATTATTCGGCAAGCGCAATTTATGACCGCTACATCCCCCTTGAAGCATCCTCACAACCCACTCAGCGCCCTCGATTTGTTCGCGTTATTGTAATTAAAATTAAAACATTGCGGTCTTGTTACAGAATTATTCTGTCTTATTTTACTACTAACCGAACCATCATAGCCACAATTCATTTTTATATACATACATACGTACGTATGATAAGTACCAGAATCGCTGTTTTTCTTTACTTCTTATATTTTTTTGATTATGATTGCCTTAGTTATGCAGATGTAGCTGGACGAAGTAGTAGTTGCTTAATTAACGAACACGCTTCGCTGATTTGGTTTTTTTGCAACCTCCCAAAGGAGCTACATACATACGTACATACACACAAACCCATTTTAATAACTCAAACCTTCCTCTCTTGCAACGACTGGCTGCTACAGGTCACGCCGACTTCCTCCTCAGCTGTCGTGTGACCCGTCCGCCTGCATTCGTTTACTTGGTGCTCGTTTTCATATTTTCTATTTTCCATTCAAAAACAAAAAAAATGCATTTCCTCCATCACCCTTACTGGCTTGCAATAAGAACCACGAGCATCAACGCAAAAATGTCATCGGGTTATGGTGGCGACAAAGTTGTGCTTTTGTCATTGCGGCAACAGCATTACCACACCTTCGTCTTTTTCCACGTTCTTCGTACTTGTTTGCTATGTATTTTTATGTGATTTCCTCTGGCAGCACTACTCGCCGACTCTATAATTTTTTTTTTCGTTGCACTTCAAATGATAAATAGCACAATAGCTAGCAGCTGAAGGAAAAGTTAAAAGTAGATTTTTATGCTGCGTTTTTCTTTTACTTCCACCTTACCTTTTAACGAAAGTATTTATTTCAATTAATCCAAAGGGCAACAGTTCAACGAAAATGGACAATAAAGCGGCGACAAACAAAAGCTTATCAGTAAATTGCAAACAAAGAAAAAATTAGTAGAAGTTAAGTAGTAAAGTTTAAGCCAAAAAAAAGAAAAAAAGTGAAAAATAAATCAACTCAAAAGCTGTGCAATTATTTTTAATTAAAACTAAGAAAATACATTTTGCAAAAGGGCAAGCCAAGCATTCGCAAATTAACTCTTTGCCTGCCAAGCATAACTTTGTTAAAAATACACCACAAAAATATTATGAAAAATTCTTAAAAAAAAATATCAGACCCCCTTCCATTTCAAGTGGGCAACAAAGAGGCTACCATCAAAAAAATCCCCACCTTTGTGCACGTTTTTGCGTGCGTGTGCGAAAAAGTGCCCTTTCATAAAATTCCGCTTTTCATGTCTCGCTCGTTGACGTGTATGTGCCAGTTGGCACCTGGCAGGTGCCAGTTACCAGTTGCCAGTAGTGCCGCCTCAATGCTGTTAACTTCCATTTGACCGCTGATATGCATTGTTATTACCAAGCATATTTTTCGTTTCGCTTCTTTTTTTTTAATTACTCGCATGCACACATACATACATACATGCATACAATACCTGAATGTAGGCAGCGTTATATCCGTGTATGAACGCTACTTTACACTTCTACATTCAGCAGGTAGCAGCGGTCCAAGTGACATGACAGTGGCACCAATAAAGTCAGCGCTGAAGAAGAGTTATGCTCGGTTTCAGTGAATACAAAACCCTTCTGCCAATGTTGTACTTCAGTTTTGACAGACTTGAAAATTGGTCGGCAAACCGAATTCCCCCCTCCCTTTGATCTTTTATTTATCACTTTTCCAATGATTCTGGCAAATGAGTGCAAAAGACCATCGCCATGACATGTATGGATGTATGTGCATTAGGGCGGATCAATTTGCAAGGGAGTTTTTTTTTCGACTATGTGCGTATAGCACAGAAGGCTTGTGCGAGTAATTTTAAGCAATATTGCCGAAGAAATAGTGGGTCTAAAATCAATTTGCCAAATTGCGAAAATAGGTGCCATAGCATTTTGTTGTAGTATCGCAAAGAAATGTCTCAATTTTTCATGAAAACATGCATTTTTGGTATGGGACTCCATTTATGAACTTAAATCTTTTGTAAATATGCCTCCAGAGGGCGCTAAAGAGAAAATTTTCACATTTTAGTCGGAACCTATTTTCACAATTTGGTAAACTCCAAATTGTTTTTAGACCCATGTTTTCTTCGGCCAATTTGCTTCGAATTACTAGTAGAATTTTCCTATACTATACGCGCATAGTAAACATCAAATTGACCCGCCCTAATGTATGTGTGTATGCAAAATATAGGGTTACGCAAAGAAATGTTCGCCACTGCTCTACTTGCAATTAAAGAAGTCGTCCACTGTTATGTTCGGCTACGAATATCGGATTAATCGGCCCTTATCGAAAAAATGTACTCTCCTAGGGAATTTGTGAGGTTTCAAATTGAAGGGCTGTATATGTGCGAAAAGGTGTTTATTTTTTGAAAGGGGTTGCCTTCTGTTAAAAAAAAAATTATTTAAAAACTGCAATATGGATAGCAATCGAAAAGGTTTTATTTCTTAGAGCGTGCGTGAATCGGTAACAACATGATAAAAACATTACTTGCGAGGCAGTCTGACGTTTGCAAACAATATAATTAAAAAAAAAACGAGTTCAGGCTCACGTACACATTCTCATTTTTAATCTCATACAACAACAATTGTGAAAAATTGCATTTTTTTATTTTCACTTTTATATGATTTTAAAATGTTTGCAAATGTCAGAAAAAAATCATGGCCGACGAATTGAGAGAATGATTTTACCTTCGCGGCTGGTAAATCTTTGACAAGTATGAGGTGAATAAAATTTCAATAGCTGATGAGGCTAGTGAAATCTTCGACATATGCATAGAAAATCGCAAAGGTTGTTGATGTGTGTCACTTTTCGTTAAATAGAAGCTTAAATCGGTGAACTGCAATCAATGATGGTAGATGTTTTTTTTTTAATATTAATTTCACTTCCATTTTTTAATAGTTTTTTCCTCATAAATCTGCGGTTATCAAAAATTTACTGCTGTCAAAAAAGATTCCATTTCACACAGCAGATTGGTAAAACTATCTCACCATAGTAAAAATGTTATTCAACAACTTTTCCCATAGAACTTTGTTACCGATTCCCACACGCCCATAAATGTATAATGTATGATGGTTGCCATTTGCTTAAAAGATCTACTTCAAATTGAAATAAATGCACACATTTGAATAAATGTATCACACTTTGGATGTCAGACGAAAGGGATTTAAACATATTTTAGTTTGAAAATGGTTTCTAAAAGGTTGCCACCTGTGTGAAAAGTCGAACTTGATTAAATAATACCCATAATATTATTAAGTATTTTTGAGGTGCTTAAACAGAGTTTCCACCTTGTTGAAAAAGCTAAATTTAAGTGGGTTACAAAGGTTAATGAATTAATAAAAAATGGGTATCCATAGAAATCGGTTTTTAAAGGTATTATTTCTGAACTGTATTTAGCAGAGTTGCCACGTGTTTAAAAAATCCAATTCAAAATACTTTTTATAGATACTTTTTAAGGAGAGTTGCTACCTGTCGATTTGAATATTTTAAGTTTTTAAACGATGGTGCCAATCTCATTGAAAAGCTAAACTTAAATAAATACATTATCTAATAGAAATATGTATCGCACCACGGGTATCAACTGAAAGTGGTTTAAGAAGGTTTTTATTTGAATATGTTTTGGAGGGGGTTTACACCTGTTTGAAAAGTCAAATTTAAATAAATTGTACCCAGGCTATATGAAATATTTAAACATAAGAGTTTTAATAAACTTTAGATTGAAAAAATGTTGATTAGGGTTGCCTCATATTTTGTGTTTTATAATTTATACTCATAGAGCTCAATTGTTACTATATTCCCAAAAACTTTAAATAAATATAACCGACTATGTTTAAAGAAAAGCGTTGTTTCCTCCATTCATAATTTTTTTTCTTGATTTCAGGTACTCACTTAGGATTCATCTGGAACACATTTTCGACTTAAAAACGGTGAGTAAAACTAAATCGCCCTTAAATATTTTTTAAGTAAATTTAAATTTTTTAATGCTTGTGTTTTCGGATTTAAAACTTTGTCTTCTTTTCTGGGTCTGTAAAGGCGGGGGGTATTGCAAAGTACTGAAACAATTTCCAAAACCCAATTCAAAAATTCTGTTTCTTTCTACGTTTTTTCCGTTGCTGTTTGTTGGGTATGGGCAACAAAGGATAGTAACATTATATAGAATTTCTTTCGACTTAGCCCAATTTCGCCTTCTTAATTTTCTCGAAAACAATCCCCAAAGCGCCAACAAAACCCACGACAAGGAAATGATAGCGAATGTGAAATATTTTACATTTATTTTGTGACCAAAACAAGTCAAAAGGGCTTGTTTCTTTTTCTGTCGCAAATGTTCTGCACTCATTTCTGTTGAAAATGCATTAAATTATTTTTTCTATTCTTTGAGCACCAAGCCTTAACCGCCTAAGCGATTTCGGCCGAGTTCAATACATATAACACACGAGTCGTTTCTCTTCTGTGTGACATTTCCTAGTCGAGTCAGAATTGGAAATGCCAATCAAAGCCAAGTTCTTCTCCACCTGGTTTTTCTATCACAGAATAGGCTATTCAACCGTTGTTACCAACAACGGTATTCACGTTGAATACATTGAGGGCAATGAATCCATTCATATGAAATAACTAGCGAAACTCATACATTTCATAGTTTCATTCCTTCTGGCACTAACCATCTCAAATGCTTAAAGAGTTAAGTTGGTGTTCGTTGATTTTTCCACCCCCATCGTCCCCCCTCTGTATGCGCCACTGGTGCCTGAGCGGTTCTGTTTTGTGGCTATTCTCCAACATCGGATTAAAGAAATCTCACGAAAGGGAGTCATCCCATCCGAAACATCGTTTGATATTAAATGGCTCAGAGAAGTCCTTCACAATTTTGACTGAGTCAGTGGTAATAGCCAACATAATTTTACACCGCCGTCTAATAATTTTACACATCATAAACACAGTTTCTTTTCTTCCTAACGAAAGCGGTTTTGAAATCGAAAAACAGATGGTATGTTTCAGTTCCCTACCCACGGATCTTTTCAAGATTGGCCTATGGTGAACACTTGATCTACGGTGGATTTATCGCATATTATCGCAAGCGCCCAACAGCTGGCTAATTATTGCCTTCAACAGATTTAATATTTTGTCAGTCATACTATTTCTATTTGAATCTCGTTATGTTAAGGCCTATTCTCGATTTCGTCATCAGCGATTGGGCATTTAAGGAAGTCACTATGTATATCCACAATTTTTGCTATTTCTGGGTAACAGCAGGGCGAAAAAGAGTTCCCTCGATATTTAATGTCTAATCTGAACATCTGCCAACAGGTCAACGTTCTTATTTCTATGGGAGCTCACTGCGATCTTAAAACCTTCCTTAAGTCGCCGTAACCATCTAGAAACTATCAAATTGAAAAAACTATGCGAATTACTTCTTTGCCTTATGTACTTAACTGGCCACACTTTTCCGGATAATTTTGGTACAAATAAAATTCTTTGTAAACTAACTAATTTCATTTGTATTTAGTTTATTTTATTACTAAAGAGTATTTATCGTTAGTAACTACCTACATACATATTAAGTAGTAGAAAGAGAATCGCAAAAGCAATTACGTGAATAAAATTTAAAGAAATCTTAACCAACCCAGCACCAGCTTTTGCAACCTGACGCTCATTAAGTTAGCGAAATGTAATACAGTTGAGTGCACAATGGGTGCGTTATAAATACCCGAAACATGCATACATACATACATACATACGTACCCTGCAAAAATTTGAGGAATAGTTGGTCCACTGGGTCGTGGTTTTAAAGTATGTGCAAATGGACCAGGCTGCATTAGTAACTTGTTATGCTGATCTGGACCACTTTAAACGTAAAAAACTGATACATATGTATATGTGCTGAACACCACCTCTTCGCGGCCCATCGGCAATGCGATTCGGTTGCCGAATGTACCATGGTTCAAAAGGAGTAGTTGTCTAGGTGGTCCCATGTTATGCAGCATTGGACCAGAGGTCCAATTACATCGCAATGTTAATGTAACCATATTATCTCCATACATTTGGACCATTTTGGTTACTAGTGTTGGTTACAAGGTTGTGTGGTCCTGTACCAGTGTTTAACTCAGTCCCACTTTTTGAAAGGTATGGTACAGTACATGCATTTACTTAATGATTGTAAAGCACTTGTTGTAAATAACAGCATACATACCACTGTATGTTCTTCATATAAATGCATATAAACACAAAAAGCCAACTAGTTGCGAGCGCAATATCAAATGTGGGCTAAAACAATTAAAAGCGAGCGCACATGCGCAGTCGCGACACCAAAAAAGAAAGTACGCAAATATGGAGTGGCGTTTGTGAGGAAAAGTGCGCAGGAGAGTACATACATAAATAAATACAGACATTTTACTCTAATTAAGTTACTTTTTCCATGCATGAACAAGCGATAATTTTTTCCTCGGCCACACTTTGTTTGAGAGCGAATAAATACATGACGGCAGCAGCGGTTATACACAACTTTATAAACAAAAAATGCCAAACAATGCAATAATAGGAAGGAAATTCAAGTAGCCCGCAAAGGGAAAAATATCGTTAATGTAAAGATATACCAACAAACGAGACAATGCCGCTCATACATACATTCATACATACATACATATGTGCATAGTAAACAGCGTCCCAGCTGGCAAATAGAAACAGAAGAACCCACGAGGCAAAATCATCAGCTACAACGTCGTTGTTGTGAAAATTTTCAAAAGTTATCACAGTTGAAAGAAGTTTACAGTAAAAGCTAGCTCCAACAACAAAAACAACCTGTAGACAAAGCCACGCAGCCAGCTGGCATCAACAATATGATGGCAGGAAGAGAGAACACATGCAAAGCAAACACACAAAAGTGAAATTTTAGCCAAACAGCGCAAAATCGCTAACAATAGAAACGGCAAACAGAACAATTACAAAAATGCAGCAACAACGATGCAGTGCATGTATATATATAAAATGTATGTAGGCTAAAAAGCTGCTGAAAAAAAAAATCAAAACAAAAAGCTGCAAAAAGCCACAGAATGGCAACAAACTGAAATGAGCAGAAAACAGTTGAAAAGGCACAGTAACACAAAAACATATGTACATACATACATACCTAAATACAATAAATTAGTGAAGCATTTGAAGGGGAAAGGACGCGATAAGCTATTCTAGTTAACTACATAGGGGTATTCTCTGAGTCTTGCAAAGCCCTTGCACGGTGCACGGATTGCACGGTTTGCAAAGCTGTCCCATACGAAAACCGGTTTTTACCGTGCAATCCGTGCAATATGTGCACCATGCAAGGCCTTTGCAAGACTCAGAGAATACCCCTCATGTTTTTCAAAGTGCACCAAATAGAAAGCCTTTCATGCCAGTGTCAACCCTGTAGGAAAGCCTAAGAGTAACAAATTGCACTTGGTACACCGTGCAGCAAAAACTAAAAAATTTCAAAACACACGAAACTATGGGCCAATCATAGTATAACTGCGTCAGAATTTTTTTAAAAATTTTGAAATTTCAACGGCATGATGAACTAAAAAAATTACACGGTGTTACACTGAACATGAACTCTTTTTAAGTGACCTAGTACAGGTCGAGTTATTCACGAAACTGCATTTAACACCCTTTTGTAGCACCCTCAAATTCTCGACTTATTCTTAAAAAACATTTTTACATAACTTCCCACATCAAACTATTTTTATCTCGGTTATTTTTTAAACAATTTTAAGTTTTTATATGGATTTGGAAAGAAAAATATTTGTATTATTTAAAGAAATAATAAGTTTTCTAAGTACATTGTAAACGTGTGGAACATTTTTGGAATATGTCTTGAGTTTTCACAAACTTTTATTATTTTTCCCACTTAGACAACAATTTTTTTTTCAAAATTTCAAAACAAAATAGACTCTTTCAGTGATTACTTCGAAAAGAATGTTGAATTCCGAGTAAAACTAGTAAAGGCCTTTAAAGCGGTAGGTCATAGTACGACATAGATTTGCAATACGTGGAACCGCTAGGGTGCTTTGAAGTCAAAAAAACAAATAAAAATCGACATAAAATTCATATTTTATTTGCGTTAAAAATTTTTTAAAAAAAAATATTAACAAAAAATTTTCAATGGAGAATACTTCAGATACTTGGGCTGATAAAACAACAGGAAAACTTTTTACATTTTGGAACTTGAAAAATTAACCTTAAATATTGCAAATATTACTATTTAATTTTTTAACATTTTGTCACGCCACGCCACATTGGAAATGCCCATATGTACATTTTCTTAAGCATATAAAAAAAAGATAACAGACAATTATTTTTAATATGAAGTACAACATATTATTATTAATCACATTAACTTTGTAATAACGGCAAAATACTTCACTGAACTGAATCTACTCAGCGTTCGAGATATGTAGGTAAACAATTGTTTACAATTGTAGAAAAATCCGTAATACAACTGTACTGGTGTGTTCGTTGTGTTACGAAAATAGACTAAAATTGTACAAAAAGTTCAATAATTACTAGTGCGCCCCTTGTAACTACTTACAATTTGCGTTTTGTTACAAAATATCTACACTTCTTTAATTTATTAGGACACTTGTAGTACTTGATAACAACCTGAAGTTAACTATTAATACCTACTTATTTCGATATATAAAGGTATTCAGCGCAAATCACACTGGGGATATCAAATAAAGAAGGAAATGTAATGGGAAGACCAGGTGTATGAGCACCTGACTTCACTTGGCATTTCGAAACGGTGTCAATTGGTACAGAAGTTGCTAAACTCAGATAATTACAAAATTGACAGATATTCGCTACCCCTAAAATTATGAAATATATAACGGTTTTTATCTTTATCTTATTCCACTACATCAGTTACAACCAAAACATATGCCACGCGGGAAGCTTTCTAAAGCGTGCTCTTCTTCGTTCCGAATGAACAACCACTCCGATCGTTTCTGCATCACCTGGACAAAAAGTTAATAAAAAATTACGCTCCAGTCTCTACTTACTCAAAGCGGAGTCAAAACAAAAAAAGTTTTACCTCCATTTGTATACATTTCTATTCAAAACGGCAACACTGGTTGCGTTTATTGATTTGCTCGCCATAGTCGGAAAATAGCTACAGTCAAGGTACATTATCTTATTAATATGAATTTTTCCTCCTAAGCTAGTAAAGAGAAGAATTTGGGCTTAGGTCTGAGCAATGCAACAAAGTTAGGTGTGATGCAACGACAGTGTTTACTGCAGAACTGTAATTACATAAAAAGATAATCAAACAAAGGATGCAGAGAAAAAAAATAAGCTCGAAAAAAATTTGAAAAAAAACCACTTGCCTTCTCTCCCGCATAAATAAATTAGTAGTAGGTGCCCCACTATCTAGCTGCGCACATTGCAGCCACATTGTTGCGGTCGCTGAGCGGCGGACACAGTAAGTGCAGCGATGCGGCACAAGAGCGGCAATTGTATGTTTGTCTACAAGCAGTTACGGGTGTATAAAATTAAGCACTGCATTGTTGACTTTGCTTGGCGGTTGGCGTTGAATGGATTTAGCTAGATTTCAGTAAAATAAATGTGCATGTGCAGAATAATGTACTTATGCAAATATGTATGCATTAATGCATGTATGTATGTATGTATTTGTATGAATATGTTGCCTATTTGCTGCCTCTTTGTTTGTCTCTTGTTGCAAGAAACATTCCACATCCGCTGTGCCACTTGTGCAACGCGGAAAATGCCACAAGCATAGAAACACGTACACGTACATACATATGCATGTACATATAAATAAATATGTGCATAAACACAATTCACTACTTGGCTGACAATTTAATTTTGGTTGTGCTTCCACTTCCGTTGCTGCTTCTGTTGCACTTCCTTGCATATGCTGTGACATCTTTTATGTATGGATATATGTATGTGTGTACTCGTGCATGTGTGTTTCAGTGACAATTAGAGCATATATCCGAAAAGTAGGATATTACTGAATTAGTATTAAAAAGTTACGTTAGAAAAAGAAATCAGTCTCAATAAGTTTTTAACTTCTAGGGGCATTTATTATGTGAGTACACTGAGAAGAGTTTCAGCTAATTGTATTTCTCTCAACCCAAGACATGGTAACTATAACCAAATCTGTAACCAAATTATGTGTTAAGGGAAATATAATTATTCCCTTTTCCCAGTGCACAGACGGACTCCTTACATACCCAGTCGGTAAGATTGAAAAAATCTCCTGGAAGCTCTTTAATTTGATATTTTGAAGAGAAAGTACTTCCATACTTACCTTAATCCTTTTTTAATGACTGTATTTAGCTTTTCGTTTTGTTTTCTGGATCAAATAAGTATAGTAAAAATTCCAAATCCAATGTGGCCGCCACCACAAATGGCCGATTCATATTTTTTCAACGCTCCCAATATGGGTACCAAATGGAAAGGTAGGATACAGGGTGGGTGAACGCTGAAATCTAGTGGCCCACTTTGTAACATTTTAATTAACTAGAATATTTCAATCAATAAATTTGAAACTATATGACAACCATCGACAATTCGCATACAATTACACAAAAGCCCTCTTAACCAGCTTTCGTTTGATAGCAATATCGAATGTCCTTAATACATTACTTACCATTCATAGTTATACATTTGTTGAATGAGTGGTAACTCTATTTAAAACACCAACATATTAATTTAGTCTCAAACCTCTTACGCTTGATGCCCATATTGTGACATTTTACCGATTTTCATGTTTAAACAATGCATTTTTAATTAGGCGGCAACCCTTGAAAAAACTAAAGCAGGTCTGTAAGTCAATATTTTTCATCTGACATCTCATTTGGCAACGCGACAGAGCGGTGTAAATCTGATGCTCTTCCCAAAAATAAAAATTTATTAGGCGGCAACACTTTTCAAAAAAATAAGACGTTCTTTCTTGCATATCTTTAAATGAAGTCCGTTTACATGGCACCTTTTTTTAAATTACGCGAACGGTGTAAGTCTTATGATTTTAGAAGCAAGTGGCAATCCTATTCAAAAAACTGGAACCTTCTTGCACATCTACAGGCCTAGCCTTTTCATTTGGCGCCTCTTCTGTTTTAATACAAAGAACGGTGCAGATTTTACAATTTAAAAAAATGTGGCAACCCTATTTATGGTTTGTGTTACATACATCCCTTTAATTTGGCACCTCAGAGTTTTGAAAATCGAACAATCGGTGCAGATCTGATACCGTTAACAAAAACTCCCATATGTGTATAGATTTGAACTAACCCTGGTATTTGGGTATAGGGGTTATTAAAATCCATTAAGGAGCTTCAAAACTATCACATTCGAATATACACAGCTCTGGAATACTTGATTTTTAACTTTGACTTTTATTTTTGCCTGAAAAAATAAAAGTCAACAATTACCGATTATATTCTGCTCAAAAAAATAAAAGGCAAATTATAACTTTTATTTGTGCCTTAAAAAAATAAAAAGCAGAAATAATCGGTATTATTTGCTCAAAATGATAAAAGTAAAAAAATAACTTGAATTTTTTGACTTTTATTATAGAATGCATAACCGGTCTCTGAAAAGATTAAACAAAAAATATACTAATTAAGTATATTAAAACTTATTTATTCTAACTCTTCGCATATTATAACCAACCCTAATACAACAAATCTGCATTTCAAATTCAGATCTGCCAACAACCTATTCATGTTGTTAAATCCTTGTATTACTACCATGGCAACATTTAGTGGAAACTTTCTGCAAATCCACTTCTTACACAAACTCATCACAGAACAAAGCTAAGCGATAATAATAATTTCATTCTTAGAAAATCCTCTTGTAATTAACGTGCACAACACTCAAATGCATGCTAATGCTGGCGCTATCAGCACCCAGAGCAAATCGTCTACTCTTCACTCACATACATACATACATTTTCAAATGGCTTTGCCAGGCGGAATATCCCAGTCGGGCCATGCAGAAAGCGGGTGCGAAAAGAGCGCATTTTAAGATTTAATGATGGACATGGCGTGTGTAACCGGTCATTGGCTGTTTGGTAGGCACGCTGCGAGACCAGAAAAATGCTCCCATATATATTGCAGAAGTTGCAGAAGAAAAATGTTAACAATTCTTCTGTAGCTGCCCAGCTTTAGCTAAGAGCAGAGCGGGCTTTTTAGGTAGGCTCTCTTACGGAACTATACGTGGTAGGAATAAAACCAATCTTACGCTTCATAAGAGCTTCAAAATGGTTATATATCGAATAGTCACTGAGGTTTTCGAGTTTCACAGTGGTATTACAATGGTCCTCTGCATGGTCTTAGTAAGTTGGTTATTTGAACTGACTGCCACATTAACCTAACCCACGATTTAATGATAAATTTAAAGTACAATCAATTCCGACTGGGCTGCCCCTCACACTTGCATGCATACATACATCTGTACAACCTGCTTGGGCATAGCTTTTGTTAGCCCATAATCGGTCAAACAGTTCCTTTAGGAGTGAAAGCTTCGCAACACGAACTTTGTTGCCATTGGCACCAAGTAGTTAGTCGTTATCACTGTACAGCGCCACGGGGCAGAAATGCCATTGACATTCTTCCCTGCTCATACCGTTATGTTTCATACAACACGATTACATTGCAATTTGAATTTTATTCAAATTTCTTCATTACTTCTTGGACAAGGTTGGCTGGCTTTGATGTTTGTAATTTTGATTTGGTTGTGATTTTAGATTTGCGCCAAGCGGAGCGCTTAAGATTACTACTTTTCTGCATTAATGACGCTTAGGCGCAATCATACATATGTATATATGTATGTATGTATAATTGCTATAAGTATTTGATATGCAAATATATTCTGTGAAAATTTGGGGCGGAGTAATTTGTACGGAGCAAAATTTTCGAAGAAGGTGTATAGAAAATTCAAATTCTACGATTAATTCTCAGCAAAAATGGCGAACAAACTATATACCAAAAATTACGTTTGACCCTCCCAATTTTCAGAAAAAAAACGCAGTATAAATATTGTAACTTTATTGTACATTGGGAGGTTCACACGTCATTTTTGGTATATAGTTTGTTCACCATTTTTGCCTTGAATCGACTGTAGAATTTGAATTTTCTATACACTTTTTTCAAAACTAAATTACTCCGCCCTAATTGCATACCTATATCTCCTGTTATAGGACAGAATTAAGTGGTAGATAGTAATTCTTGATTTTGTTGTACTTTCTATTTTCGAACTCTTGAAAAAACTACCTTATGACAAATGGCAAAACTAACAGAGAAATATAGTTATTCATACATTTAATTCGCTATATACATATGTAACTCAAAAACATGAAATTTTGAGTTGATCTGTTATTGCAGAGAACCGTCCATATACTCAACCTAACACATTATAAAGAGTTTTTTAAATTGATCAAATCGAAAATGCAGAAATCTATTTTAATTTTAGTTTGATTAGCTGATCAATTCAAGAGATGTTGTGAGTGGAAAAGAAGTGAGTTAAGGTGACTTGAGGCAAGGTGGTGTGAGTTGAGTTGAGGTGAAGTGAAGTGAAATGAAGTGAGTTGAATTGAGTTGAAGTAAAGTGAGGTGAGTTGAAATTAAGTGAAGTGAGTTAACGTGAGGCGAGTCTAGGTGAAGTGAAGTTAGTTTAGGTGGGATGCAATTAGATGCGTCGAGGTGAGTTAAAATGAGCAAAAGGGAGCTGATCTTAGAAGAGCTGGGTCAGTTGAGGTGAGGTGAGTTCGGGTGACTTGCGGGGAATTTACGTGAGTTGAGGTGAGGTGAGTTGAAATGAAGTGAGTAGAGTTGAGTCGAGATGAATGGGGATGAGGTGCAACATAAAATAACAAAATCTATAGTTTTATCCTCATCTTTATCCCTATCTCCATTTCTACAAATATGTCTATTTTGTCTCTGTCTCTGTCTTTATCTTTTCTTTCTCTTTATTTTTATATTTTTTTCTACAGCTACATATTCAACTTCACCTGTATCCTTACATTAAGTATTGAAATTTACTTTCATCTTCATCTTTATTTTTACGATTTTAATACGATCCCGATTTTTTCACTTATTGGCCAATCAGGCGATAGTTTTAAATGGGAACAATTTCATTATGCGCAAGCGCAACTGCATATCGCTCCTTTGTAGTCACTCTTAATTCGTCAAACAGCTTCATTGGTCTTAAATACTCAGAATTTCTTTTCTTCTTTTAATTTCCAACATACATTGGTCATAGTCCAAACTTACGTATGTACGTACATACACATCCGTTACTAGATACGAATAAAGGGGCGCTAGTGTTTTGACGGCGAAAAAAGACCATTTGAACAAATTTTGCGAAAAAAGATGCTAAGAAAAACTTCGGCGAAGAAAGACGCGTAAACATAGATTTATACCTAGCCAAGGACTGACGCTTCAGCGAAATTTACATACTATTACACCCGCAAACATAGTTGACCGCGAAAACGAGTTTACGCGGCCTTATTCGCCGGCAGCTATGCTAAGAGTCTTTCTTCGCTGAAGTTTTTTATTGCATCTTTTTCGTGGTCAACTATTGAGCTCGCGCCTTTATTCGTGTCTGGAGACGATATGTAGTCACAACTACACCCAGTGACAAACGATAGCACATCAACATATTTACCAATTTCAACTACTTTTCTTCGCTTTTTTAAGGCTGATTATTTTCATACAAAAGTATAGCTAACAGATACCATATAAATCTAAAACTTTGTACAAAAATTATAGAAATTTCACGAACTTTTCATTCCAACTCCAAGCACTTTAATTTTAATTTCTAGAAAAATGTATGGTATGCAGTTTTGTAGCTTATTAAATTCTAGTATAATAAATGTTGTAACGTCAACCAATTTTTACAGTTTTGGTGTAAAAGGAATGCGATTATCTTCAACAGCTAATAAATAATATAACTTTTAGTAAAAGCCTGCATAAAAATATAATTGCTTAAATATAACTTGCATACTCTTTGCACTAGAGCCAAAAATTTTCAAATGCACAGTATAATATTATAATAACACCTATCTAAAATTAATAAAATAATCGAGGGATAAACAGAAATTTTTATTCAGTTACATACATATTTAACTTCTAAGAACTTGATGTCTTTGAACGCCAAAAAGCTTGTAACATTTATGACTTCGAAACCATCTCCGCCACTTCCTTAGTTGGTCAGAAGCTACACATTTTAATAATGAAAGGAACATAGAACTAAAATAAAATGCCGGAAAAAAAGAAAGGTCGATTATCAAGCTGATGCGGGTTCAAGCGAAAGGAGCAAAACCAATAAAAAGTTCAAATTCAAATTCAAATAGCCAAAATGACATGCACATTTTCAGCGACATGGCGAATATATATTCCCATGAATCTGTAGCATAAAATCATGCTTTTTGATTGGTCTGTCAGTGCGTACACGTAATTTATTGCACATAAACGAAATGCTGCGATTAGTTGGGCAAATGTGCCCACTCAGTACCTTTGATTAGCCTCCATCTTGCCGTGTTGGGGAGTTTAAAGGGAGTTAATTTCGTTTGAAAAATGTGTTGATTTTCTTGAGATTTCGAAGCTTTTCTTTTGTTGCCACAAACCGCAAGGTCACTAATGCTTCTCGTAAGTTTAAATGCACAAAGGTTAATTGCAAGCCACAAGTTTATTTTTGCATTTTTTCACCTCAATTTGGGGCTTTGCTTTTTTATCTCATTTTCTTAGCTCTTAGCATTTCTTGATTCCAAGAGCACCCATAGCTAGCTGAAAACTTTTGAAAATCTACAAAATGCTTAAATATGTATGTAGGTATATTTCAGCTTTATTTGCTTCCTTTAGGAACCTTTTCGGTATCCTTTTTCATTGCGTCTTTCACCATATCTGTCTTTCACCTACAGCGATTGCTTACTTTCGCATTACAATAGCTTATTTTGCATATCTCGCAAGGATGCCTTCCGTTGTTTCCGGTTTGAGTTTCCTTTCAATTCATTTCTCGCCACATGCTACCTTAAATTACCGTTGACCTTAATGCGCAATTTTCAAATAGGCTTACCTTTGTGGCAGACACCTTTCGCAAATTAAGTTTTTTTATTATGTACTTGCGTGTGTCCTAGGAGATGGTATGTATTATTTCGTTATCAAACTATGTATGTACAGGTATATATGTATGTATGTTTCTAAATGCTATTTTGCATCCACTCTTTTGCGATGCTTTACTAATATTTTTTATTAAAACAGGGTTTGTTTTGGGTAACGTCTTCAGTTTTCTTCTTTGCTACAAATTTAGCTATTCCTTTAAATTTTGTTTTGATTCGGGAAAATGTATCTAGACTCTACAGCGAAAAATAACCTATTCTGTGAGTGAGTAGCTAAACCGGCCTTCGTGACTTTACATAAGTTTATAACAATATTAATGCGTTATCTTTACTGTAAGAAATTAAACCAAACAACAATTATCTTGCTTCGCGCGGAAGAAGTGAAACTTATTTAGATGCGGTTACAATAATAAAAATAAGAGAAGTAAGTTTTATAAAAAAATTTTCATGAAAAAAGCTCGATTTAATTAATTTAAATCTAAATTTTTACTAAAAAAATAACACTACTATTTTGGAAATTCGAAGTTAACGGGAAGAAGAAAAAATAATAACTTTTACGAAAAATTGACGCAATAAAATTCTTTATTAATTTTTTCTTAGCTTTGTACCTAATATCTTCCCAAATTGCTTATAGGTTTTTTAAGGGATTTGTTTTTTCTTTGCCTTTGTCCTAGCCCCAATCTTAGTCTTAATCTACATCTTAATTTCAACATTAGTCGTATACGTTGTACAACGGCTCCGCGCCAGTGAGTCATTCGCAATCGCATTATACTAAAGCCAGCCTTTCGACATAAGCTACTTACTTTTCCATACGAAGACAGATATGTATCTGTGGGCATATGGAATAGTAGCTTAAGTCAAGAGGCTGGCTTTAGTATAATGTGACATTCGCAAGTGTGCAATTGCGAATGACACACTGATGCCAAGCCATTGAAGAACTCTTGGCAAATATACATACGTGAAAGGAGTAGCTCTGATGCTAGCAAGTGAATATTCTCCTGAAGTAAATGTTATCAACAAATTTCTTGTGGTTGAAAGAATACACAGAATGGCGCATTATATCAAAGCGAGACTTCCTTCTTAAGCTACTATTCCATTTGGCCACACAGATATGCAGTTTGCACAATATATATTTCATCGTGCCAATTTTTGATACAATAAAAATAAAATTTGATTTTCAAAAATATTTCAGCACTAACATGCCACAATTGACATACAAAATTTTATTATGGTCAGAAACAGAAGATATAAGATTTGAATTTAAATTACTTTTTAATTGGTAAAACTAAATTAATTGCATTGCTGCTCGTAAAAGATTTCGCAAAATTTAACCTGACATTTTTGTTAGGAAATCTTGGAATTTCCGAATGATTTATTTTGTGCTGCACAAAAATTGATATACACATAAATATTTTTTTATATGCATATGTAGCTACATACATATGTACTTACTTATATGCGTATGTACATATGTATGTATGTTTATGTACACAAAGGAATGTGATAGCTCACAATGTTAATAAAATAACCTTCACCACAAAGAACGTAAGACAATGTTAGACAAATGTGCCGCAACCAATGTGTGCCATTACCAAACAAAATAAAAAAATATTCTATATTGTGAAAAATTACATATGTATGTCTGTATGTATGTTTAAAATAATTGGATAACTATATCTGGTATCATAGTCATTGAGGTTGTTCACATTTGCCTGGTTATCAGGTTATCTGGTTAAAGATTATTATTGTGTGTGTTGTAAACTGAATCAAAAATATAACCACATAAATTGATAACCAGGCAAGCGTGAACCACCTCATTGATTTTCGAGGCACCTTTTAAGGATAATGAAAGCTTGAAGGCAAAAAGTTACGCAATGATTTCAAACCTATATACACATTTGCGTATACATATATACATGCGGCGAGCTCCGTTACGCTCAAATGTATGTTTTTATTGAAATAATTTCGGGCATTCACAATTCCACCCCAAATTAATTTTTTCCCGAAAATTCTATCATCAATAACAGATGTTGCCACATGAACTTTAATTATTGATTCGAATGAATTTAGATGCTTTATTTACATAGAATGTACATAAAGAGGTTAAGGGAATCACATATCAAGTCAATTCCACGCTTTGTGTTAGAATTGTGAGGCATTAAATTTACGTTTGTGGCTTCCAGTGGAATTTTTATACGCTGCGGCTGTTGTTACAAATTTAAAAGCAGTCTATATATATATGTTTTTTACTGTATGTATGTCTGTGTTTACACCATAAACCTCTGGCAGCGTTTGCCGGCTGCTATTGCAGTAATGCAATCCATTTATGATCACAATCTTTTGTAGTTTGTAAGCCTAAAGGTATTTGTGTTGTTTATGCCATAACGACACACGCATTTCTCTTGGATACTCCTTTGTGTATACATTCAAGTTGTATGGAAAATATGCCGTTTACATTCGTACGTAGCTACTATTTACGTATGCAGATAAATAATAGTAATTTGTTGGCATTCTACCATGGTTTGATTATCGAAATGCCTGACAGCACCATTCCAGTAGCAATTGAAGAAGATTGCATTTATTATTGAATCTACTGAAGTCATTATTTAAGTCATTAATAAAGTCATTACTACTTTGTAAAAAAGTAAATTATCAGCATGCAGATGCGGGAAGATGTGTGTTAATAATGGCGATTTGGGGTGGTACAACATTTTATATTCAGACAGAAGACTAGAATACCTGTTTTTTCCAGCAAAAGGAAAAAGTTCATCGAAACATTTCTTGAAGCGCAAATATATACTTTTCTAAAACGTGAAATATCTGCTAGTTATTATTGATGATAAGCTCTCATGGAAGCGACAAATGGAGAAAACTATTCAAATGGCAGGGCCTTCATTAGGACCTGTCGGTAGAAGAAGACGTAGAAAAACATATCTGGTCTGAGGTACACGCCATCGAAATGAAATCTTACGAAGAAGAGCAGTATGAATTTTCTTGCACGTTAATTTTAAAACTGATTTTGTCTCGGTCATAGCGTGATAAGTGTTATGTCCTTCCATGCACTGAACAACATCTTAGCCTTATAAATATCCAACATATAGAGCCCTTACCGTCAAAAAGATATAAGCGACATTTTTTTTTTTAATTTTGCTTTTGAGGCGGAAATATTCCTAGTGCATCTATGTAGATGGATTTCTGCATAAAAATAAAGTTTTGAAAAAAATTTCGCTAACATCTTTTTGGCGGTTGGGGCTCGAGATGGTAAATTATACAAAAAAAAAAGAAATAAAACTATTATTACTCCAATGTTACATGCTTCCTTGGAATTACATTGCATTGGTCGGAAAGAAATTTTGGCGAAAAAAATGTTTTAAAAATGCTAAAGCAATAAGGCAAACCATAGCAATGTAACATGGTATAAAAATCAATTGTTGCACAGTTATGCGTATAGCGTTGGATAAAAGAATGTTGGGCAGAAGCAAAGGAGCGGGAAACTCGTAAATATGTAGCACATGGACATGGATATGCATAGAGGAGAATAACGTTTTATTTTAATTAGCTGCATAAATGCAACACTTTACGAGCATTAAAATGCAAAACGCCAAAGCGGGAAAAGTAGGAAAGATAAAAACGCAGAGTAATAAGAGCGCCACAAGTGGAACAAACAATTCCAACCAACTATGCGTGCATGAAAGTATGTAAGAATTTTTAATTAATCTTGAAATTTATGGAGCGAAAAAATTTTAATACATTGCATTAATGCATGCCAAGTGAATTTATAATGGATGGCGCAATTTTAGTGGGACTGAAAGGCTAGGTTAGGAGAAATTAATTTATTTTTTGGTAATTAATTAATGTCAAAGTTTAGAAATGCACGATTGTGCTAAGTTCGCTTCGTTGACTATTTTTATTTTGCTTGTTTAATATTTATTATTATTATTTTTTAAATATGCGGCGTTTTCCTTATCTCTTAATTTGGTTAGGTTAGGTTGTGCGGGCAGCTCTGAGAAGGTGATGCCCAGGTATGTAGTTACCCCATGCCTATCCCTACATGTCTTTAAACCATTTTGTTTCTCAGGCGATGCCTAGCAGTCCTTCCAGTGGAGATTTCCCAAAGATATCCAGGCTCTCGAAGAAATGGTCCACAAGAAGCTTGAAGCGTTTTCCTCGGAATGCAGGCTACTCGCAAAGGAAGTGCTGGTAGGATTCTACCTCCTTCTCATCTCTACAGCTTCTACAAAAATCGTTATACGGTGTCCCCTAAGTATTCCTGTGGGAAGCCTAACGTTCGGCTTTGAAAGCCTTAATAAACTTCTCGTTAGACTTCTGTCTCGACTTTTGAAGACAGAAATCGCAGAGGAGGGTTCACAATCCTGATCGCTTCCCCAATCCCAATCTAAATTCCCTTTCTAGGATTTTCGTCCGCTTCCTCATTTTCTGGAACACCATTATGCCGCAGGAGTCAGTAAAGGTTTATTATTTGTTGCTGTAGAGATTGTAAGGATCTTCGGCATTCCTTAAGACATATCGAGTTAGTCATTGCCGACCCTGTCGACTATCAACGACGAACGCAAGTTTAGATGGAGCTAGAACGCTGACCAGCCTTGCCACCTTGTCGAGTGCATATATCTCAGTGTGAAAAAACACTGCAGTGATAGCTCCTGAGAGAAGACAGCAGATCCTGTTCCGATATCCATTTTGGAGCCGTCCGTGAAAATGGGTACTTCGTCATCGCTAAAAGCAATATTAAATTCCCATTCACTTCTATCTGGAAAATGGACATCGAAATTCCGATTGAGGTCAGGAGTGTGGAATGGCCAGGAGTGTCTCTAGCGCCACCTTGGGCGTTGAGTAAGTCGCCCCCGTTGTGCATAGGCATCCTTGTCGTTGCAGGTTGAGTAGATGTGAAGTGTTGTCAGCGCGCCATAGGTGAGAATAGGTGTAACTTTTGCCGTATAAATTCTGTGTATTATCAGCGGTTGTAGCCCCCAGTCCTTATCAATCGTAGCTTTACAAGACTAAAGCGTATTGAGCGCCCTTTTTCTCCGCTCTTCGGTTTTCCTTTTCCAGGAAAGCTTAGAGTCGAGAATAACCATCAAACCATAGGTAAGGACCTTAGCGGCTTTCAATAATAACCCCCACCACGTTCGTCAGAAAATACGAAAAACTACTTCTAAGCACTTGAAAATCATCTGTGTAAAGAAGACTTTACATTACAAAGATTTTTTCTGTGTACATTTTTAGTGCATAATTTCAAAAATGCCTAATTTGGAGTTGTGTCCGTTTTGAAGATCATTTGCGATATGTAGAATGGCTCGCTGAATGCTTTTCTATTTTTACTAGCGCTTTCGTTTGCGATGCATTTAAATGCTCTTTAGTACCGAACATTGCACCACTACACACATATGGCTGTTTCACTTACACACAATTGCATTTCTTACAAAAAGTCACACATTCCAGTAAAGCAGACACCGCACAATCCATTTTCTCTATAACACCATACCCTATCGCTCTACATACTTTTCTAAACACTGCTGTCTTCCTCGATTATGCTCACTTTTAATTCATTTTTCCTTATTCTCGCCATTTCCGCCATGCAATTTGCATAAATTATCCTCTTCCTCCTTCTTATCGGCATCTTACTTCCACAAAAAAAGCTGTAGAAAAATCTTTTTGAAGCCAAGTTCATGCCAGTTTCCACAATTGACCCGTCTGAATTAGAGAAAGTTTAAACTGGGTAAAATGTTGCAATGTCCTTCGAGTGGTGAGCAGCTGCCTGCTGTGCTCATACATTTTTTCCGTCCAACTGTTGCAAAATCAAGCTTTTCTTAAAATTTCTGTAACTTTTTATGACTATTTCTTTTACAGTCTCTGTAAAAGTTTTTTGCTTTTGACTTTTATTTGTTCGGCAGAAAGTTGCATTAGCATTGTTGTCAAAATCAGTGAACCCCAAACGTTAACTGGCCGCAGCGGCGCTGACTTTACTAGCTCCATCAAAGCGCGCTCATTTTTTAATGCAATTACAAATCATATCCGTCAAACTATATACGTAGATGTGATTACATTTAATTCACGTTTTCTCTTCACATTGTTTTTGATGTTTTTCTGCCATAAATATATTTCATGCGAAATTTTTGCATTCCTCTCTTTTCGATTTCGTCTCTTGAAATTTGCATGAAGTGAATTTCTCACATTGCAATCCTTTCAACAGTTCATCTTTTTTGTTACATATTTCATCGTCTCTTCCATTCCGTAAATACTTGTTTGCTGGTTGCTTTTCACTTTAATCTCATTAGCAGAGACTCAGTCACTGCTCGTTTTAACTACTCGACTATAAAGCACCATCCAGTTTAAGGAGATTTTGAAATTGAGAGCAAACTAAATCAACCAAAATACAATTAAATATAATAACACTCACTCAAACAAGTGTTCACGTGTTGATTTCTCTAAATATTCACAACGTTCTCGAAGTTAATTTTTTGTTGTTATTTTTCTTTAAAAAAATTTAGAGAGTTCACAAGGTGTCGTATGTCGTAAATTTTTAAAGACTAACAACCAACTAGTTTTTTAGCGAGGTGCAATTGCATAATACAACATTTATCTTAGCATTTATCTTATCAAACTTTTCGGATTTTTAATCTGAATCTTTACAAAATATTTGCCTACGCAGTTTTATAGCACATACAATTTTAATTTAAATAATATTTTTGCTGACGGATTTTTACGTGTTTTTCGTATAAGCATGAATTTCTTATGAAATAATATAACGTAGACCGTTTGCCGGAAATAACATTGATTATATAAAAACAAAAACGTAAAAGCAGTCACAAAAACAACATTCTCAAAAATCACCGGGATTGTTCAACGGGCTGAAACTTGCTCTGCATTAGACTAAAATCGTATGAAAATTAGTTGAGTTATTTTAAATTTTGTATAAAGTTTGAAACTGTGATTTACACGGTTTTGGCTAAAGCTTGGACAATATTTTTATAGAAAAATAACAAAGAATGTATGTTTAAAAACATTATGAATATTCAAAAAAAATAAATAAAATAAAATCAACACGTGAACTTTTGTTTTAGCCACTGTATATACACCTTGCAATCAAATGAACAACTGTGACTATAAATACTTACGGGGAATATCCGGGCACTTTACCTCTAGGGGTATTTCCTCAACTCAAACAACTACCATATAAGAGGGTGCTGATATCATACCCAATATTATCCTTATATGGGCCCTCCGGACACTTTGAAATTCTTGGGAACGAATTTGCAGACCAATCTGCCACGGACTTCCATTAACAGTCACCCCCAACTATGACTTTGACGACATGAAAAAGTACTTAAAAATCAACCTAGCCAACAACCAAAATAATATCTGGGCTATCATATCCCGCTAATAGCAATATATTAATAGTTAAAAATATACTGTTAACGACTTTGTAACATTTAACCACAAAGACTCTTTCTCGAGAACAGATCTGGTAAAAAAGTGACATATAAAAAAAAACGGAAAAGCAGTCTAAAAAAATAAAATAAAAAATTAATGCACTTCATAAGACTAAAATGTTATGGGCTATATAGCTGCATACTTAAAATGGTTCTAAATATTCACACTAAAAAGTTAAAATTTTGATGAAAGTTTGAAACTGTTATTTTTATGGTTTTGGTTAAAACTTGGACGGTAAGTTTTTAAAGAAACATAGCAAAACAAATTTAGCGGGCACTTATTTGAGTCACTGTATAAGCAGTAATTTGGTTTTTCATATCGACAAATTCATTTTAAACCGAAACTGTGCCTATTCACAATTTCAGGTACCCAAATTTATTTATCCAAAAATCAGTAAACTATTTTTGTTAGTGTTTTACATATCCATATTCAATAAAGTGCTAATAGAATTTTTTTACTCTTCTCATTACAGCTCATTTTATAGGCATCAACAAACAAAAGCCAATTATTCAACTTAAAGGTAAGCATGAGTTATAGTGTTTTATTACCCGTATAAAAAAAAATCAAACTTGAAGAAGAGTTTACAATTAAAAGTTGCTAAAATTAATTGCGTTGGTGTTCTCATTTTCATGCCTCACTAGCCGCAATTAACAAATAACGCAACGAATTGAGTATCATTTCAAAAAACCAAATGCCACATAAAAATTAACAAAGAAATTAATAATAAAATGTAAATATCTATATTCGGTAAATATTTGGTGGTGGGTTTTATTGCTTAAACTCCCTAGAGGCAATAATTTGACAAAAAATCATCACGTTCAAATACATATATTGTGCGCCACAAAAGTGAAGTCATACAACAATGAAATCAAATATTTATTGCAATGACATTAAATATGTATGTATGTACGTATGTACATTAGCGTGATCCATAAACAGAAAAGTTGGAATCTTAATGGTCTCAACCCTAGGATTTTTCTATAACAAAAAAAATATATCCCATGCTTTTTGTATATTGAAATCAAAAAATATTTAGAGGTCGCTCTAAGTGCATGAAGTTTTCCATGCCCTTACCTCTGTGACAGATCTGGTAGTCTGGCAGACACCGAAGGTACGACATTTTTCCTGAGATGGAATAGCATTGATTACCAAAAACGCCTATTTTTCGAAATACTGTTTATTTATATGACTATTTCATTAATGAATATTTAAATTATTGATAGAATTTCCAGTTTAAATCGAAAAAAGTTTATAAATAAATAGCTAATCTATATCTTTTTATCGATAAAATTAATGTCTGAGAGACTACACGTCAGTAACGTGACCGAAATCGCTCTGTTTTACTGACGCTTATTATCTCTGTCATTAATTTTCCAAATCAAAATATATAGATTAGATTGTAGTAAATGCGATTCAAGTTGAACAATTGAAAACCATTTCGTATGTCTGGCTGTAACTGACCGTGCAGAGATGTTTGGTGTTATTTGTTGGCTTCCAGCATTTTCAAGTACGAATGCCGTCAGCGCAACTTATAACTTTTATTTTTGTTTTTCTGTTTTTAGTTTTTCTTAATTACGAAAAAGTACAGAACCATATACAATGACGAAAAAAATTTATGAAAGTTGAACATTTAAACACGCATTTATAAAGCGGCTGTAGTTGGGTGTGCAGTGATACTTGCTGTTATTTATAGCGTTTTCTTTTCTCAAAAAAGAGAATGAAACAGAAAATATACTACTCCATCACAATTTATTTATAGAACTTAATAAAGCTGAATTGTTCACTTGGCCTGTAAGTCTTTAACAATTTTAAAGCAAAACACTTATTTCTGATAGGGGAAAATAATTTCATTTTTACAAGATTAAATTAAAAATCAACCATGCAACTCTCACCCTCACGTTTATTTGAGGGCAGAAAAGGCAGCACTTTCGCCGGATCAGAGCGCAACCTGCAAGTGCAGCCTTTTTTCGAGAAAAGAAAACGCTATTAGTAACTTTCACAAGATGTGGGTTAAAATCACGTCAGAGGCAACGTGTTAAAATGTTTTGTATCTGGAAATTATGAAAAAGCATCTGTGATGTGCAGAACGAAAGCGTATTCAAGAGAAAAAATCGACAACCAAAAGTTTCGTTAATATTAACAAAAGTATGGTGTGACAACATCAATGCGCACGCCACAAATCGGAGGAGAAGCTCGGCCAAACACTAACATATGTGTAAGCGCCAATCTATTATTATTATTATATGGTTAATATTACCAAATGATTATTGAAAATAACATCCAGGGCATTATTAATATTAGCCAAAAATCACATTGATTCCATTTCAAAGTTTGAATTTGGTGATATTAAAAAACTTTTTGTTGATTTTTTTCTCAGTGTTAATATGAGAAAAATGCACTTTTTCATAGAAATGATATACAATTCTTGAGAACATATATTTTGGATCGGATAATAAATGATAGTATTAACAAGCAAAAAGCAAAACCGACTTCAATTCTCATTAAAAAATTTTAGAGTACCGTTAATTTGGTCACTATCCAATGATGGAATCTATACCAAATTACAACGAAGCAACTTCTTAGTTACCATCTTTACTTTAAAAAAAGAATTGTAGAAATCGGTTAACGTGGTCCAAAGTTGTGTGGAAACATACGTAAGAAAAAATAAAAATATATTTCGTCTTCCTTTTTTGAAGTCTGTTAAAAAGTAGATAAATAGACAATTGGGTATTGCTATTGGAAATCTCTTGAAGAGAAACGAGATTTTCCGATTGAAAAATATAGAATTGTGTACTATTTATACAAAAACGTATTTTCCCCCATATAAAACACATAGAAAACTGCACGGGCTTAAAGCCAGTACCATTTATCATTTTTTACCAAAATTTTCAACATTTTTATCCCCGCAAGTAATTTTGGACCACCCTAATGTGCATATGTAGAAAGGTAATCCAGCAGACAATAGGACAAAACATATGCATTTACAAGTGCACTCTTAACCTAAAACACATTTACACATGTGCCTGTGTATGCACATTAGGGTGGTGTAAAAATGCATGTGAAAACATAAAGTCGCAATGCACACAGCCCCTAGGAGTGCTCTGTACCGAAAAAAATATAACACTTTTTTATTTTGGAGCTTTGAGCGACCTCTAAATATTTTTTGAATCCAAATAAAAAAGGAGTATTTCTTTCGAGATAGAACAATCCTAGGGGTGCTCACACCCCGACTTTACTTATTTTGGACCTCCCTAAGTACGTATGTTTTTTTTTGTTTTTTTGTGAGAAAAAAATCAAATTTAGGGGATTCACAAGACGTGTTAACCGTCGTAAAATCTTAAGCTTAACACTTGTTTATGTAAAATAGCGGTTAAAATGGTTGGGGGGTTGGCTAATTATATATTCTTTATCAGTTTAAAAGAATTTCGGTTTAGTTAGAAATCCCCTAAAACCATTTTAATTAAAAAAGATGTTAACCTTAAGATTTTACGACGGTTAACACGTCTTGTGAATCCCCTAATTGTAATTCATGCAGATACAAAATTAGAAAAGTGCCCTTGCCAGCCATAAATATCAAATTCAAATGTAATTGTAATAAAAACCAATAGCAATAATATTAAAAAATAGAAATATAACAGAAAAACCTGTCGATTGCAGATGATGCCAAAAACAAAAACAACAAGAACATATCATATTAATATTCTATGTGCTGATAGCGCAATTAAAAAACAATAAAAGCCAATAAAAAACGTTAACAATACCGTAGGCTTACTATGTGTTAAACAACGAAAATTGCTGGCGCAAATGCAAATGCTTTGAATTCGAAAAGTATATCAAAAAAATATTTAATTTAGCTGAAATTGCAATCAGTGAAAAAATATGTTTGTATGTGGTTCAATAAAAAATTATTCAAATGTTCTGTCTACAATATATTGAACTCGATTTCTGGCAAATTGGCAATAATCGCCTTTATGAAATTTATTTCATCTGCAATTTATACCTTTTTATAGCCTGAACATTTTAAGTTGGTTTTTCTTTTTTCGGTACGCTTGAAATTTGCTAAAAAATTGCGATTTTGAAGATGAGTTGCTGTTGTTACGCATCTAACGTTACTCTTATCCAACTTTGGAAAGAGGCACAAGTAAGCCGCCGTAAGACTATTGTGATACCCTAATAGAAGCTCCTTAAATTCTTCCTTTCTCTATGAGGAGCAACAAATTCAACATACTAATGAAGGTCACGAAGTCGGAGATACCAGCTCACAGATCAGTTCAGTCATACACTCGGGAGATTAGTGATGGAAAGAATGTCGACGGGCCATCGCCAATGCGTAGTAATGACATAGATAATGCCGCGAAAACCTTGGTTAAATGCTGAAGCAGCGGTCGCTGCAGTCGGAAGAGAGTGCTAAATCTTCTTCTTTTTACGTTTGGCCAGATACGTCGTGCCATCCTAATACGTGTGGACACTGCAGATTTCAGAAAATTTCAATTCAAAAAGTCAACCGGAAAGAGTTTTTCTATATGGTATTTCAATGAAGCAGTGTGCTACTGGTTGGCTAAGGAATATTTATCTTAAATGATTTAAATTTTTGTAATTTTTCTCCAAAAAGTCAACAATCGGTCGTTTTTCCCGGTATTTTTTTCAGTAAAAAATAACAACTGAAATTTAACTTTAGTTGTTTTTCGAGCAGGTATATATTTTATTTGTTCGATTAAAAATATAAGTTAAAGTTTGACATTCGTTTTTGCATGCAATTGTAAAAGTCAAAATTTTACTTGTATTATTTCGGTTAAAAATAAAATTTAAAATTCATTCGCTATTTCATCTGCTTAAGTTTTAAACATTTTATTGCTACGTATAGAAATGTAAATATTGGTCGTTTGTGCAATGGTAAGCAAATAAGCAGTGCAACAAAACATTTGGCGTATTCATATCTCCTTGGTTATCAGGTTATCTGTAGCTCGTTTCTGTAACAATTCTCTACCAAGGCGAATTGTGATATGAATTCGCCGCCCTGTTCTCTACTGCGATTGAGTAGTAGAAAATTACGTATATTCTCTACCAGTAGAGAAATAATCGGTAGAGAAGAGTTACAGAAACGAGCTACTGGTTAGAAATTATTATTCTCTAGTGTATTTTGTTATTGTAAACTGAGTAAAAATGTAACCACATAACCAGACAGATATTAATGTGCCAAATAAAGAGATTGATAGCAAATTGTTATTTTTATTTCTTAATTTTTGATCGAAAACATATCAAAAAAATATAACGATTTTTAATCGACAAAAAACCATAACATACATGCGCCTCCGTCAAGATCTGAAACTAGAGTAGTTGTGAGGAGAAAGTCTTTCGAGTTTTTAGCAACGTTTTTTTTCACAGTAATTTATGGTAAATAGCTAAAACTAAAAGTTACTTAAAATTACTGATTTTCCAAACGATTGTGCAAACTAAGCAAAAAAAATAAAAAGCTTACTGATTTCCCACAGTAACAACAATAAAATTACTACGTGTATGGCGCACAGTCATAAACTAGATTTTATGGCAATAACTCTCTGGCAACACATGTGCACAACAATCAAGCCGCTCACCATTAAGTGCAACCGAAAGCAAACCATTGCCTTGTGGCTAAAAATACAAAACTCCTTCCGGCAAAAGCAAAAAAAAAAACAAAAACAAAAAAAGCAAGTTCACTTAAACATTTGCAGCTGCAATTAATATCCTGCATTTTTGTTTTTGTGCTCACGTGCATGTGATTGTGTTGTGCAGTGCTTTTGTTTAAATTTCATCTGTGCAATTTTCATCATTCACACACGCACACGCAAGTGCATACATACATACTCACATGCAAATGCATTTTAAGCCTTCAAGAAAGACAAACAAGCGCACAAATGAGGGAACCAACGAACGAACGAACTAACGAACAGCAGTAGCACAACATCCAGTGTGACCACTTTGTCAGTAATTCTTCAAAACGTGAGGAATTTCAAGTGCGCTTGAGTATTTTTATTTTAAGGAATTTCCTCTTATTACATTTGAAGATACTTAAATAGCCTTAAGCAAAGGGATATTTCGCTTGGTTCCGCTTGTGTGGTGTTTTTCGCTCTTAAGCAAATCTGAATTTGCTGCTAAATATTCAAAATGTTATCGATCATTTTTTTCATTCCATCTTTATATTTTCGACTAATTTTGAACTTGCAAAATCTGGATAACGAATGAAGAGAACACGCATTGTTCGATCATAAGAATATTCGTGTTGATTCTTCATTTGATCCAGAAAATTATAGGAACAAATTTTTGAATTAAAAGATTCTTCAGGTTCATATAAGTTTCCAAATTAAAAAAAAAATATATATATCTGCATTACTAATACAGCTCTTTTCTAATGCTTCAGTAGAACGTATATTTAGTAGTTTAAAAATGTGTAGCACTGACTTGAAAACCAGATTGAGCACTCATATAGCTGTCGCAATATTATACACAAAGCAAGGCATAAGAAATAATGGTGATACTTTTGTTTGAGCCGCAAGAACAAAGGTACCAATTGAAATGGAGAATGTAATTAATTGTTATGCTAATATCTGCTAATATCTCAAATCTGTAATGTAAAAATGTTGAGTAATTTGTTCGGATTTTGAGGATTTCCCATTTGTTTTTGAGGATTTTGGTAATTTTTTTTTGTGGCAACACTAACAGCATCACTCGCATGCGAATGAATTGGATGAGTGCACAACGGCTGCTGCGCTGCTACAATTGCGTGACAGACGCGCAAGCAATTACTGGCGCGCAGAAGGCACCAACAACAAACAACATTTCAGCATTTCAACTCACTGCAGCTCTCGCTAACTGACAGGCGGGTAGGCGGCCAGCCAACGCTGCAGTCAGATAGTAGTGTACAGTTGATGATTTGCCGTTGTTGTTACTGTTGAAATTTTGTTTGTTATGTGGTGTGTGTGCAGGCATTCATTATCCTGCAGAAATGCAGTTAAAAATGTAATTACATTTTCCACCGTTCCAACCAAGCAAACACAGAGATGTAAACTACTACATATACACATGCATACATACCACATTTGCGATAAAAGAGAGCGATGAAAAAATTTTTTTTGATACGGGCATTTTCAAAAAAAAAAAACAATAAGCTTTAAAAAAACGTGGTTTTGTAAATTTCATTTTGATTGTTTGCTAGCTGCTTTCTTTTGGCCGGCCATGCAAATGCAGGGCGAGTATCCTTAAATTGCTTGTATGTATGTATGTATGTCAAGCGGCAGTGATTGCGTATCCAGCTTAAAATTATGCTTGTGGAATCGCAAACAATTAAAATGCTCTGCAGGGCCTGCAGCGCTATTTGCGCATCATTGTGGTCGTTTAGTTGTTTGCCTATGCAGGCGCGCAGATTTTACCGAAATTTGCAGAAAATATGAATTATGCTTTCATAGATATAAGTATGTAGTTATTTGTGCTTTCGCATGTGCACATGGTACAGATACTCGTATATGGTATCATAAAGCGGACATTTAATCCGGTTTCATTAAAAAAAAAAACAAAGAAAAAGATTTATCTTAAAACAAGCAGAAAATCTTATTTGCACAACAACATAAATACAGATAAATATAAGGCACACCCACGTTCTCGATTTTTTATAGTTTAAATTAATGTGCTAGGTGAGAAAGTTTATTTATCTTTCTTCTTTTTCTTTAACATATTTTTAAGCGTTGTTTGCAGTTGCTTGCTGAGATGAAGCTCATGTCGAACCAAAAAACAAATTCAAATTAAATAGTGAAAGTGAAAGCGTTTATTTTTGATTTGCCACTTCTCATTTACAAATAATTAAATTACTCATACGCCCTGTATTACCAGTAAAAATGTAAAGGTTAAGGTCTGATAGGTAGGCTTTGTTTCCATTGGGTTTTCAGCTTGCTGTAATGATATTTAGTAAAATTTACAAAGCACCAAGCTGCAGCTACGAAGAGCTTGAAATATTTTAACTGTGAAATCGTATAGCTGGATGTTAAAAACGACGATGTGCTCCTCTTAGTGGCATCCGAAATTGTTCTAGAAGTACTACTAATTTTCAGTTAAAACATCTTTTGTTTGCAAATCGGGCAGAACATACAGAGCATCAAGTTAGGATCTCATTTTGGCTATTTAGCCAACAGCAGCTATGCTATGAAGTCATTCGTTGTGAGTAAACTAGTTTTGCGCCATTTAATTTGGGTTTCATAAAATCGAGTAAATTGATTTTATTTATTTGTAAATTCATGCCAGTTTTCTACGGACTAACACTAAGCGAACAGTTTATGGGACAATACGGGCTTGTGCAAATAGCACAATTTTTCTTGCGAGCAAATGGCCGAACCCAAGTATGGCTACACTGTCGGAGATCAATGTCAGGGAGTCTAGATGCGCTAGTAAGCAGTTTTTTTTAACCACATAGCCATAGTAGCGGTGAAAGTACTTCTTCCTGTGGCGTACCCCTCACTGCCTACTTATACAAATTTGCCGTGAGAAACTAATTCGGCATGAATTCCCTGCTTCTTAACAGAGATACGATTCAAATTACCGTGCGACAAGAACCAAAAAATTTCAAAATACACGAAAGAATCGATCAACTCACGAAACTATGGGTCAAATATAGTAAAACTGCGTTTCTAGTTTTTCACTCTGTCGTGAAGATTTTTTTCAAAGGACTTGGAAAGGTATGATTAATTTAAAAAAAAAAAATATTTAAAAAAACTAGTGCAATGTAGAATAACACTATAGGTACCAAATGAGATAGAAAAATCTGTAGAACTTAAAAACAATAAAGTTTTTTGATTAAAAAGGACGAGTAGGTATCGGAAATGCGCTTCTAATAACAAATACCCTTTTACGTTAATAAAGTTTTTAGGACGAAGTTCGATGAAGAGGTCGTGCATATATTAGTCCTCAAACAATAATTAAAAAAAAAATATTCCAAATTTGCTAGGATATTTAAGAACAAAATTTGTAAAGAACATTTTTTAATCATAACTCTACAAAATTTGTTCTTTTATATGATACCCTTAGTGTTATCCTACATTGCACAGAATTGTTTAAATATTTAAATTTTAAAATAATCATATTTTTTTTAAATTTCAAAGTCCTGATGTCAGAGAGAAAAACTATGTACGCAGTTTTACTACACTCTACCCATAGTCTCGAGAATATATTCATTTTTTAGTGTGTAAAATTTACCGTCGCACGGTGTAATCCGATGACCTGAACTTTCGATTAAGTGAACTTCGAGTCTCTGAAATACTCGTAAATATTACTTTAATCTTCATCCAGCTTAGCGAAAAATCGTAACGACCATAACCGAAGTGTGTTGTGTTCGCCCATATCCCGGGATTTAAGGCGGGAAAAACTGAAAATAACAAATTTTATCTTTTCTACCTTCACTAGCTCCTCCAGGAGGTCCTCAGAGCGATGTAGTGCAGTATTAAGAATATCGGATCGAATTCCTCGATCCTACACACTGAGCAGTTATTTGCCTGGGGAAGTCCAATGCCTACTCGGCCGGTTCAGGCCATGAACCATATAATATATTAATATGCGGTAGCGAAAATATACAGATCTATATGTGAAATTCAACTTTCAAACTTAAAAAAAAAAACTAGGAAAAAACGACAAATTTCAAAAAATTGCATGTAATTTTCAAACTTTTGAATCAGAATTTCTGGAAAAAATTAGTTCGTAGTTTGTTTGGCCGAGTTTCTCCTTCGATTTGTGGTGCGGCGTGCGTCTTGTCACACACAGCGGAGGGACCTACAGTTTTACACCGGCTCCGAGCGGCGATTGTATTTTTATGAGAAGCTGTTTTTCGTGACAGAAATACACTCGGAGGTGTGTCAATGCCTGACGAGTACGAGAATGCGTACAATGAAAAATATTTAGTAATGGTTCCATTATCTTGAAAGTTTTTTGGGAACCCCTGCTCAAGACAAAACGCCCAAAGGGGCAACGCTGGCACGAGAAATATTCGAAACTGTGTAAGATTCCGCTAAGTATGCCATTACAATCAATTGATTATATTCGTAACTGTAATATTTGCAAAATCTCAGACTGCAACAATTAATAAGTTATTTTTCATGCCAGATTATGCGTATTAAATACGCCTAAGCTACCCGAACAGCATTCATGCATAACAATATGTGCCAGTCTGGTGTACTTATTTGCTGCTGTTCTGCTTAATCCACAGATAAGTGTATATTTGCAAATGTATTTATTCTTGTTAAAATTATTTTTGTTCAACTTAAAATGAATTATGCGAGTATATGTTTATGTATATGTAGTATGTATATCTGTGCTAGCTTTTAGACCACAATATTTAGCATGCGTTCGTTTAAGGTGTTACATATAAAATATAATGATTAAGATTTCCTGAACTGTTTTGTTTAGGTAAAATTACCCATCAGCAGTTTTGCAACAAAATAACAGATATACCTCGATATAGGTAAATATATATTTACACATTTTCAAAAGCCGGCATTTTTATAGTTCTTTATACTGAGCATCGGAATTTCATTTTATCTGTACTCAAAGGTTAAGGGTGATTTTACCGCAAATACTATAAGATCTTGAGGAAGCAAAGCTTTGAAAAATATCGTACACTTTTCAAACTGATTAAAACTTTAAATTCAATCAACATCTTAGAATGATACAACCGCAATATTTGTATCGTATATAATATATTTCATATAGAATTAAACTATATCAACCAAAAAACTCGGCATGCAAGTAAATTAGAAAGTTTCTATGTATAAAGATAATTTATATTCATAAGACTTGCTAATATAAGTACCTACATACATACTCATATTGTACTGTCAAATATAACTCTAAATAAATAACTGCTGTATTCAGCAATTTACTCCACACAAAGTACAACTGCTGATTTCATTTTGACTCCGATTTCCATTTGCCGTTTTGTCTGTATCTATTTCAATTTGTAATTTGCATTACGCACACTCTACTACGAAATTCGAAGAGTTAATTTGTATAATGTATATGTACATAAATACAAATATGTAAATGTATAGTACTCGTTACATTGTCTTAAAATATTCATATCGGTGGTTACGTATACGCCACGTACACACAAAGATTGACTTGTAATACAAGAGTACTCTCCACACAGAGATATATGTACATATATATGTAATTGTATGATAGTATACTAAAATGTTACTTGCCGGTAATTTCACAAACTCATTTGCATACCACTCCCTTACCGCTCATGCGAGTACCACAACAAGCTTTTTCTGCTTTTGCCACTAATTTAATTATTACTCCATTGCATTATTCGAGACAGCAGTTATTTTCTTGCACATGCTGCCAGAAACTCACGCGCGGCGCCCTTTCTTGTGTGTTTGTATGTAGTTCACACTCGAGTATTCGTATGTAGATACTAAAGAGCTGCGCAAAACCTTCTAAAAGGCACACTTTACTACTATGCAGTACTTCCAAGCGGCGTTCTACAGGTAGCGTTAACAGCAACACAAAATATTCTATAGCAAGCTGCGCAACAATACAAATACTTCAACATTCGAAATAGAATTTGCTACAGCGAGGATAGCGCTTGAGTTCTGCGGCGAAGCAAATTGTAAAACCAAAAAGAAGNATACATATATTAGTCGTACATCTATTTAAAGTTACTTAATGGTATGCCGGCGCAAATGTCTATTACCAACAGTTTCGTAAGGAATTGTAGTCGATTTCAAATAAATAATTACAATGATATTCATAACGTGTACTCAGTAACAAATAACAAAGCAGAATCTGCTGCCTGAAGCAACCTTTTGCCCAAAATTATGATTTTGAGTAAGAAAGTACGGATTGAGGAGTGTTGCATATTATTCTGTTGCTGTCACTGAGTGCTTGGTTGTAGTGGGTTCTGTGAGTGTATTCCCTACAAAAAAAAAAAAGTATACTAGTTCGGGAGCAATCGAAAAGCAGCATGCAACTAGTACCACTTTTATTCTCTTGATATGGAATAAGCAGTCCGCTTTTGTTCGAGCATGTCCTATGAAGGGATTAACTGCCTACCTTTCTTCCCGTACGGGAATAAAAAGTGACTGGTCGGTTTAAAAAAATAAAAATTAAAATTTGTGTCAGATCCAATGCGAACCGGATTTCTCACTACGTGCCAGCTCCGCATTTGAAATTACGTTGACTAAGCGCGTACATATCATTAAATTGTTAGTTGTACCGGTTAGAGGTGAGTCGGGGACTAATTGATCTCCAATAACATCCATATGAGACTAATTGCGACTAAGTAATTAACGACCCACCGGTCGCAGTGCCCCACTCAACCAACTATCTAACGCACAATTGTACCCTATTGAGACTAATCCCATACTACTCTCTTTGCACAATTTTTGGCAGGGTTAAGTTACGTTTAACGACTAGTAGCCATGCTGCATGGGTCCACAATCATAAATCAATTTTGTAGGCAGGGTTGGTATAAGATTTATTGGAATTTTCTTTGCGACATTTCAGGACCATTGCGCACAGAGCGCATACTATTTAGTGTTACAGGAAAAACCTTAGTTTATGTGCAGCTTAACTAAGCCTGAGGGCGAGTTTAATATAAATGCAAATCTTTTATGACTTGCAGTTATTGCGGAATGACATATTCCTTCTGTTTCTATAATCGATGTTTAAATATCCTTGAGAAAGTGTAGTTAAATCTTATCCTAGAAAAATCGTAAGTAGACTTGCGCACAGAAACTAAGTCTGCTTCTGTGACAAACTCCACGTCTTCTCAACACCGCGTATCTGTATATATGTGCTTGGAAATTCAAAGCAGGAAAGCTCCTTAAAATCATGTTTCGCAGCTTTCATACCCGCTCACTCTCTAACTCAATATCTCCCTTACTTCATCTGTTTAGGCGCGACTGCTAACACCAGGCGCCAAAATGCATTCTATGTTCTGCTGCAAATGCAAAAATTTCCTTCATTAAATTAATGCATACGTACTTCTCAACTGTCATGTAATAAAATTGTCTTAAGTTATAATTTGTAGGTAGTTCAAAGCAAAATGTATTCAACAAAGTGTGATTGATTTTGACATTGCTCTCATAAGAAACAGGCTATAATGTCAAATTGAAATGAATTGTTAACCCATTTGAAAATATTTTTTTTTTCAATTTGAATTTGTTTAAAAAAATTTACACAAACATTTTTCAAGCAAGACAAACCGCCGAGGAGAGCAAGTAAGTACATTTAAGTTTGGTAATAAGTAAATACGTTAGACTTTGCTTAAATATTTAATGTAAGGAAACCAAGATGAAACGGAGCAAAACTTTTGAACGGTGCGATGTATGCAATATAAGTCCGGACACGAAAATAGTGCGATGATTTAAACCACCTAGATGCGAGTTAAGACGGCAGCAATGTAATGTTGTACTACGTGATTCATCTCGCGTTTGTGAAAACCACTTCAAGGAAAGTGATTTCATTTGTTGTCCGTCCGAATCAAGCACTTTCAAACGAGCTCGTTTATACCCAAACTAATTCGCTTGAAAAAAATTTAATTTCAAAATTGTTAGAGCTCTTAGTATAAAATTGGAAACAAATGTAAAATCATACTTTTATTAGTGTCAAATAATGTTTAGGATACAAAATTTAAATATAAAAATAAACGCACAAAAGCATAAAACTTGGGCATTTAAAAACAAGAAAATTGCTAAAACGATTTTATAAACAATTTGTTTTATTGACAAAATATATATATTCCAGGTAATGTAAGTAAAACAAAACTATAATCAAAATAAAAGCCTAGGGTACCAGTGCTGACAAGATACATGCATCACCAAGGGTTAATTCGTTTGTTTTTACTTTTTGACATTATAGTAACTTAAAAGAGAGCCGCACTGAGTTGTCAATCACACCTTGTTTAATACACCTTGGTTCAAAGTATGCTCGGTCTAGTCTGATGCATCCTCCGCATACTGCTTCAGGAGAATTTTGCGGACTCTACATGGCTTACAACCATGCTGAGGTGGTAAACGAACTTCACTATTGGCTACAATGCCTACCCACCTTTTCTAAACCAATAAATACCACCCTCTAACTTACTCACTCCGTTACTTAATCACTCAATTACTCGCCAGTTCAGTAAATCGATTACTCCCACGCCGACTCTATGACACGCACACCCTCACTCACTTACTTAGTCCTTTACTTATTCACTTCTTGACTCACTCCCTCAATTACTCACTCGTTCTCTAATTCGACTACACACTCATTCCCTCGCCTAGTCAATTACCCGCTCACCCAATAACTAACTCACTCAGTCACTAAATCAATCACTTATTAACTAATTCACTCAACTACTCAATCACTCACTCACCCGGTAACTCCCTAACCCAATCACTAATTCAATTCCTTGCCTACTCAATCGCTCACTCACTCAGTCACTAAATCACAAACTGATTTATTTTCCAAGCTTTTCTCTACCCTAGTCTATCACTCTCGCACAGGCTCACTCAATCTCTAACTCACTCACTTATTGTCTAGCACAGTAAATCGACTGCTCAATCACTCAGTCACTCACTCACTCAGTCATGCAATCACTAACTCACTTTTTTCCCCACTACCTTGCTTACTCTCTCATGTACTCACACACTGACTCACTCACTCAATCTCTCGCTTACTAACTAACTCACTCACTCATAAATGCACATTTACAATCCAAATTACAATTGGCTTTAGTTTTGAGTTTTTTTCTACGAAAATGTTATAACAAAAATCTACGACACTAACGACAATATAGTCAAAGCGTAGCCACCTTGAACATCCTCGCTATGACCTGAGCACAAACAAATCAAATAAAGCAAGGCATTAAGGAACGTGGGTATTTATTTTCAAGAAATGGTATAAAAATTTACATTTTCGTATATATTATTATTATTATTATTATGAGCCTTGAGCACTGCGACCTCTAGGGTGGTCTATTGTGCGTGGCCCTTTACCCTATATATGAAGGCTTTTAATATAATTATATAATTTTCGTATATATGTACATATGAACTATATATCTATATATCTCCATTAAGTTAGTAAAAACAAAAATTACTCCATAATACTCATACTGCTTTTGTATACTGCACTCATAGGCCTCGAACTATTATAACTGATAAGTGCTGCGTTTTAATTATGCCAACAATTTTCAAGCAAAAACAAACAAATATCATGTGTTTACACAGTAAATGCAGCAAATAGTATGCAGGGGCTTAACAATAAGTACATGTGTTCTCACACACAATGAATTTGCAACAATGTGCGTACGTGCATACATATTTACACGTAGAAGAGCTTGTAAACGTATAAGTAATATATTGTTAAACGAAATCTATTTACAAAAGAGAGATTTCCTAGTACTTTTGTATGTATGTAAATCAAATATTATTTGCAGCTTCGTTTGAATAATGAGTTGTCATCAGCTTTGTTTTGAGATGAAAATTTGCAAATTTAGTATTTATGCGGTCATGCAAAAATAAACAAAAACAAAATGAAAATCATCAAATAAAAAAAAATTACTGCTATTCATAAGCTACTGGGTTTAATAATTGGATCATATTTCAGAAACTGTTTGGCTGCTAACAATTGTGCTCGGTCATGTGAAAGAGCTTAGTAGGGCTAATGAGAAGCAAATAAATTTTGTAATCAAATAACAAGCTTTAATAAATGCTTGCTTTAAAGAATTTCTGGCACTGCTTCAGCGCTAGTAATTTCTTAAATTCACATAAAAAAAAGAAACGCTGTTTTAAAATACTTATGTAGTTTTTTCGTACTTATACATATACACTAGGCGACAAATGAAAGTGTTCACCTCGCTCTACTATAATATTCACAATTATTTTCTTAAAAATTTTTTTGCATTATTTAATTATGAAAAATAGTTCGTTGTATAATATAAACCATTTATATTTAAAAAGAAATTGCAAAAGCAGTCTCAAAACAAAAATTCTCAAAAACCAACGCGATTTTGTAGCCGGTTGAAATTTGCACTTCATTCGACTAGAATTGAATGGACTATAAAACTGCATACTCAAACATTTTCTAGAAATTCTGAACAAAAAGTTTAAAGTTTATAAGAAATTTTTTTGAATTTTTGTGAACTTTACATAAAGTATAAACCTTTGATTTATATGGTTTATAGTATTGAATTGACTATATTTACACAATTAAATAATGCAAAACATTTTTCATGAAAATAGTTGTGAATATTATATTAGGACAAGGTGTCATTTATCGCCTAGTGTATAAAACTATTGAAATTTCTTCACTTCATAAATATTGGTAAGCATATTAAGTTATTGAATGCCAGCGACTGCGATAAAATTTGTTGGAGTAAAATCCACTTATCGAAATATGCCCATGTAGTCATTTAAAAATAATAATAGGGACACGATATTTTGACCAGTTTTGGCGATTTTTCTTTCGTTTGTTTAATGTTTATTTTTTTACAAAAATTGAGCTTATTATCTAATAAAAACCAATAAGTCTAAATTTCAAACTTTTGTAGAAAATTTAGAAAAATGCAACAACTTTTTGCAACAACAACAATCTAGGGATTCTAGGGGAAACTGTCGAACATAATTTGTATGGAAGAAAATGCGTGACACTGTCAGCGAAAAAAAAAAATATCAAAAACCGAATGCGAATTCTTTGCTATTTGAAACTTGCACTTTATTAAGCTCGAAATTGTTAAAAAAAAGTTTTTTGTTGCTGTAATTTTTTATTTTTTTTTAATTTTCTATAAAGTTTGAAATGCATTTTTATAAAAAATAATAAACATTAAACAAACCAAACTGGTCAAAACTGCGTGTCCCTATTATTTTTCACATGTCTGTATGCGCCTACAGTGGACAAACATATTACATGCAGGTTGGCAAATTGCATGGTGTTGCGCCCAAATGTATGCAAAAAGCGAGAAACAGTGTTAAAAGCTAAAATTTCGCAAACGCGTTCGTAAATTTTTGGGCAATATGAATATAGTAGGAATGTAGGGGGAAAATCCTCTTAACCCCAGCAGTTGCAGACAGAAAAAAATTTGCTTGAAATTCTAAATTTTTACACTCTTTGGCTTGTTGATGCTTCGCCAGGGTGATAAGCCCCTCTAACCGACCAACCATCTTAGGCAGTCACATAAAAGTTCGTTTATACTCTCCACGCAAGCCGAAGCTTTCATTAATTACCGTTCTAACCTTAAAGCATTCACCACTTTGCTGCATATGATGTTAAAAAAACAGAAATCCTAGTTTCTGAGAGTTTTAACTCGTGAACTTGAAGGCTAGCTAGGGCTAATTCCTACGCCTTATTAATCTTACGTACTTCCATGTCTCTCCACCAATCACCAGCCTGACTGTTAGACAATTTTTCAATGCTATTTCGCTGAGTGTATGAATTTATACTGAAACGCACGCCTTTGCGGCTAACAAAATTGTAAATATTTGAAATGCAAAATACAAAATACAACATAATGAACGTGCGAGCGCGCATGCGTAAATGCATTTTTGTATCATCACGCACTATTCACATATACAAATGCAAACACATGTACATACATGAACGGATGTTTACGTATGTTTGCATTCATTGCCATTCATAATGCGGTTTATGGAATTGCAAGTACATATGTGTATGCGTGTTGATATGCGTATACGCCTAAATTTATGCAACTAAAATCTAATTTCCAATGCAGTGCACAGCATTAAGGCTTTCAGCAATGAAATAGCGTCGAAATTTTGCATATTTCATCTACATAATTTGTGAAAATTTAGGAAGAGCGACTTTTTACAGCGAAATTTCTGCATAATTTATTTGAAAATAATTTGCTAAATGCAGCTTGATTTGGTAAAAATGTTTGTATTTACGTGAGTATATGCATAATTATATATATTCTGCATGCAATTTTAAACACATGCCAGCCGTTAGTAAATAAATAAATAAATAAATAATAAAATATTAATATTAAGTTTTAGTATTGCAAATGTGAATGCTTATGAGTGAGTAGGTATGTTTATTGCACTTTCGCGCTAAAACGTCTGAGTATAATTCAACGAAATTTAGTGCATATAGGCTATAATCTGGATTAACATACCGAATAAGTTTTAAGCGAGATGCCACCTTTTTTCAAAACTTTTAATTGAAGTTAAATAAAATATTAACGATTTAACAATTTTGATGCATAAATCTCGATGCCTGGAGTTCAGGGTTACCAAATCTCATTTTTGCCACAACGGCGATTTAGGCAACTTTGGAACTGGTCGACGATGGGCGGTTTTGCAAAACCATCGACGATACATTTTTTTTTTTTTTTTTTAAACAAAGTTTTGTTTCTCACATTTTGTACTTCTTCGTAAATATGTACTGAACATACTGTATGTATTTCGCTCTCTATTTTTTCTTCCTTGAATCTCTTTCAAAAGTTGCATCTCCAACCGATTAAATTCAATGAAAACGAATTTTCGCATTACTGCGCGGCTCGCCTTTCAGCTCTACCCACAAAACTTGCACGCATACACTATCACTTCGTAAGCCTTTAATGAAAGAACTCAAGTGGCCGTGTAACTGTCTGACTCTTCAGGTCAGCCGCAATCTACAGTCTACACTTTATATTGTACATAGAGTCTGATGAATAAGAACGTTATATCGCAACAACAAAACAACGCATCAATGCACATCAAGTGGCAGAGTGTGTAACAGACGCATCTGCAGCTCCATCAAACTCAGCTGGAATGCTAAATAAGCGAATATCGTCTTACTGCTGCATTGCATTCCTAACGCATACCAGACCAGGCCAGCAGATCACGGTGCCAACGGAAAATCCATGGCATAACGATAGACCACCCATAGGCAGCCAACTAACTACTCGTTGAGCGTTGGCGTTTATCCTGTCAGTTGTGTTGATGCGTACACAGTTACTTATGTGCATAATAAGAGTAGCTTTTAAAAAATTCATAAGCGTGCCCCTTGAAATGTCTGACTGAAGGAGTGCTGGCAGTGGAATGCAGAAGCATGCGAGTGAATGCATTAACGGATGGTAGAATGCCGTCGGGAGAAGAAGAATGGCTAAATGAACGAATGAATGTGGAATGGAAAGATTGAATGTATAGGGTAATTAATGCATGAATCAATGCGAGGGCACGCACCGCGACGCAGGCGGCAATCAACCGACAGTCGGGCAAACAATACCACCATCAACCTCTGTTGCTCATACCGCGCATTCGCTTGCCCCACGCAACGCACCCCTAGTAAGCTGCACAAGCTGCGGCAGCTTCTATGCGTTGTTCTTGTTGTTGTTGCTTGGTTATTACTTTTTCTTTGGGGTCTATTTTTTTCGTATTTACATTTATATATGCATTCATTCATGGCTGCCATTGTTTATTGGTCTTTGTTGTTGATTGTTGTGCGGTTATGTTACGTACATATGTACATATGTGTGTGTGAATTTTTATATTAAATACATATATGTATGTATGCACCTATGTATGAGCGCACATGATGCATTTGTAATATAGGAAATGCATTCATTTCCGCTTTGCTACCCAACAACAACAGCAGCACCACCGATGCAAGCTGAAAGGCGATTTATAGCAAAAGCGTCCATGCATGCTGCGGTTGTTTTGTATTTCATTTCATTTGTTTATGTAAATGTGTGTGTGTTTTTTTTTGGTTTTGTTATAACCATTTTCCCCACAACCGCCACGCGCTATGATTAAATGCGCTGACATTTGCAGGCGCGTCTGGCAAAGTGGTAAATGGTTTGTGTACCCAGCACAAGATTATGTGGAAATGATAAGTTCTAGTGTAAGTACTTGGAATGCATTTCGAGTGTTGCCAGATTTTTTTCCAGTCATACCAGCCATAAGTTTTGGTCAAAATAATAGCTGTGAAATTGAAAATGATGCTGTTGGCCACTTAACTATATATATGTTTATTGTTAACTACTTTCATTTAAAGTATGAATCGATCTAGATCAGATAGCACATAAATAAAAGTTTCAAAGCTTGCAAGAAGTTCAAAAAAATTACAATTGATTTTTTTAGATTTTTTTTTTGTGGAGGGTGTTGCGCACTTTCTTGCTTGCTAATGACCTAAAGACTCACAATAGCCGCGTTAAACCATGACCAAGTGTGTACAGGTTAAAAAAAAACTAAATATTTAGTCGAAAATACTACGGGAAAAATCTTGTCCCGGCGGAACATTTCAAATTTAATGCAAAATACGGGACGTCCCGGCAAATACGGGACATTTGGCAATGCTATTAGTCAGTCGACATTAAAGATTTTGCAACGGGCATTAAATGTTACATAAATGGTGTTGAGTGGTTTAGAAGATAAGGTCGTTTTAGTAATAATTTCATTTGAATGTATGTAGCCTTATACCATGTTCTGACCGACATCGAAAACATGTTTTCGTTGCTGAAACTGGTTTTCGACCTAAAACTTGTGTTTTCGTCAATGTAACATCTATCAAACGAAAACAAGTTTTCGCTGAAAACCACTTGAAAACTCACGTTCCACTCATTCCAATCGGTGTCTGCACTAGTTTTTTTCGATTATTTATCGAAGTGGAAGTCGTATTTTCTCATCTTTAATACGCCATCTCGGATTTATTATTAATTGGCTGACAAAATAAAATAAGCATGGAAGTAAAAGGTTGTTAATGAAAAGAAATTAAAGGAAAAGTATTTTGGCTTTGTACTTGTGCAGCAAAACTGTAAACAAAGGATGTAAGAAATGTCAACGAAAACACCAACAGTCGGTGTGAACAGCCTTCAGCCCACAATCGCAAAACTCGTTTTCAAAGTGTTTTCGTTGTCGGTCAGAACATTGTATTAAGTACTTAAAAAATCGTACGTCTATGACATATGCAAATTATAGCGTACCAAGCTTTGTATGGGCGAAAAAATGTCCAGGTAGATAATGGGTACCGCCATATTGAAATTAAGCTAAGAAAATTGATAAAAGCTATTTTCTTAGCGTTAATGCGCATTACTAGCGTTAGCTTCGAAATTACTTAAATTTTTCTGATTTAATTAGCCAGTTTATGGATAGTTTTTAACTAACGCTGTTGGGTTTTTAGTAAAAATTCAATTCTACATTAACTAAGTTTTGGGTTTTCATGCAAATTGCTAAAAATCCGAAAATATATATGCCATCAATAAATAAAATCTCGACATGCCAGAAAAAAACCAAAGATGTATTTTAAGTTAACGTGCATAGATATCCAAAGATAACGTAATTATTAGAAGGAGGAAACAAAATTTAAATATTGCAAGCTTGTGTTATTTTTCATAAACAGCGGAGAAACGTCAAAGGCAAGAGATGAATAGCAATTCTTTTGAAAAGGGAGCTCTTCTGGATACTTGGTAATGATTGAGGGCCGCAGGGCCTAATCGCAAAGAACTTCGAAATTTGTTTGTACTGGTATCTCTGCGCACCACCTTCCTCGAGTGAACCCAAAAAAAGAGTTAAGTGTTTCGGGTAGCATTTATGTTGCAAATAGGAATAGATTTTTGCCCGTAAATTCTGAAATGCTTCCTTTCATAATTAAAGATATTAAAATTGTCTACTTTAATTACTAATGGTCTCTAACATTACAAAAATTGGATTATAAAACTACAAAAAAAAATTAAAAATTCTGAATTAGATTTTTAAAAATAATCTTCTATAATCGAAATCCGGAAATCCGGCCGGATAGTCGGATAACAGAAAAAGGGCCGGGTAAGCCGGACTCTGGATATCTAGCGGATACCCGGCACATCCCTAATACCAACGTTCAATTTTCTATTGTAAACAATACTGGGTGCTGAATGACCTTGCAATGCGCTACGGAATGCTTTTTAAACTGATAGAAATGTTAATGATAATTTTAAAAGGCTACTGTTACCAAGAAAACTGAAGCTTGTTATATTTTTTCAGCTATTTTAAATTTAAAATGATTTTAGATTTCTTAACCAATTATTTCGTTAGTATATGAAAAATATACTACTTGAGTAAAACATAATAATTTCATTTGCATTCTCTAAATTTGTACTCGGAAACGCAAAGTTTGGTGCCAGCACTTCTTTCCACAGAGGAAATATTTTGAAAGCTGCCACCTACCCTATCTCGGAAAAAAAATTTTGAACCACTCCACATACAAATACAGGTTTTAATCTACCCTTTTACAATTTTCAACTTTTTGTCACAATATACGTATATGCCCACGCAAAACTTGTTCAGAAACAATACTCACTCCGATTATCTTGACTAAAAACTAAAAGACTAATGAAAAAAAGAACTACACTGGTTTTCAAAAAAGAATTATTAAAAATTGTGTTTTATATTAACTTCTTTTGCGCATTATTTTTATTAAAAAGCAGAATAGGATTACTTCATTTTAAGTATTTATTAAAAGAATAAGGTTTTTTTGGCCAAAAATATTTTGAATTTAGAAGTTTACTTTCCAGAATTTTAATTCGACATTATTTTGTTGTTACAAATTTTGGATATAGAATTTTGACCCAAAAAAATTTTAATTGCAAAGGATTTTGTATACATTTAAAAAATGGTAAAATTGGAAAAATTGGTAAGAGTTGGAAACTATCACATACCCGCATGGCTGCACAGTTCAACTCTAATGAATTTTCATCCTACCTGGAGTTGATAAAGGGTATTCACATCACATAAATATCCCTTACCTACGCCGTTTCTTCACAAATTTTCTACCAGCACAATTTCGGAGTTGCATTTATCAGAGGACCTACATAGTTGCTGTTTACAATTATATACTCATACTCAAATTCAGATTTCTGCAGCAAATATTCCGACTATTTTACATTTAGTTGAATTTTATTGCAACTCCAACTACGTTGATGGATGCAAAAGTTTTATATTCGTTTTGTGCGGAAAGTGTATTTGAATATTTTCAAATTAAACATATACGAGTATTTGCTACGAATCAACATGGCTGCACCACACATTATTCATTACAAACTCAAATGCATAAAATATCATACAGCCATTATGTTTAACAAAATTCCAAGTAAAAACGACATTAAAACCGAAATTTAAGCAATGATACCCGTATTACGTGCAATATTTGCTGCATGAACAGCACTGCAGTTGGCAGGATATGAGTAATGATAAAATGAAATGGAAGTTGCTTTGAAAATATTTTCACTAAAGTTAAATAAAAATTTTGCCTTTTGCATATTGCATAAATTCGTCCATGCATACATTTGTATGCATGTATGTACATTAGGGTGGTTCAAAACATGTAAAACAAAAAGTAAAGCCGGGATTTTTATGCTCTCACCCTCTAGGATTGTTCTAAACCGAAAAATATACCCACCTTTTTTATTTTGAAATCAAAAAATATTTAGATAGTATTACTGGAAGTCTCTTGAAGAGAACCAGAGTTTTCCGATCGAAAAATATTGATTTTCTAGAATTCCGTACCATTTCAACGAAAAGCTGTTTTCCCCCATATAAAATACACGGAAACCTTTGAGCGCTGTGAGCGACCTCTACATATTTTTTGATTTCAAAATAAACAAAATAGGCATCAATTTTTTCGATATAGAACAATCCTAGCGGGTGAGAGCATTAAAATTCCGACTTTACTTGTTTGGGACTACCCTAATGTACATACATATTTACTACATATATGTGAAGTAATTTCCATGAAAGCATCATTATTAATTTCACAAAATTCCACTCTAACTTTTTTTGCGTATTTATTACAACTACCTTCATTACCAACGCCAAAATTATAATTCCAATGAATTATTAGCTAATTTTTCATTATTAGTTTATTACTTAAACCCTTTGTGTTTAGCTCAAATTAACTCGAAATTAGATGTGTGGTCAAAGTGGTGTTAGTTATAATGAAATAAAATTGGCTGGATTTAGGTGAAACATTTGATATATTTTTTAAACTTTTTGAATAAGGTTTCCACCAGTTTATAAATTTAAATTCAATGTTGAGGTTTTAACGCTATGTGGGTCCACTAGTTTTATTTAATTTCTGGAGAGAAAAATATATATATACTTCTGAATCCGAGTCTGGAGGAGGGAAATTAATTGAGTGAGACTATATAAATATTGTATATTATGTTGAACTCCGTCATTATTGATGAATATAAAAATGAAAAGAGGTTGCGAGACACTCTAAGTTGCAGATGCTAAAATTTTTTACTGCCACAGAACAACACTCTTTGGAACAACACTCAAACTATGTCGGAGCGATTGGACTTATCACCAACAAAAAAGATTCATAGTTTTCCACTATTGCTTTGGAAAACTCCCAACAAGTATCAAAAATTCCAAAATAGCCGCATAAAAGTATCAAAATAGCCGAAAAAGGCTGAAATTATTTCTAAACCTCCCAAATTAAGCACAAAGATAAACTTAAGAACCCAAAAAGCTCCGAAAAAAATAACGAAATCTTCCCGGAAAAAAACAAAAAAAAAAATAACTATCTCGAAAATATTCCATGAAAATTCTCAAATTGTTCAAAAAAAATTTTTTTTAAAGCGAAAATATCCCAAATTATGCATGTAAAATTTTACATCTAACACAAAATAAACCGAAATAATCGTTTAATAGTCAGCAAACAACCCGTAACAACTTGAGAACATTTGAAAGGATCCTACATTACACACAAAATTTAAAAAAAAAAAATTAAAAACCCCAGGCGACTCCATAAAATCCTCTAAAGTACACGAAAAATCAAACACTTGAAAAAATTAAAAAAAAAGTTTTAATGATTTCGAAAAATTTAGAAAGAAATAAAAAAATTAAAAAACTTCGAAAGAAATAATTTCACACATTCCGAATTTCCTTACCCAATTTTTAAAATCTTATTTATGCAAACATACATACCCCTTTTTAAAGCTACATGTAGGTAGCATGCCATGAGGATACCACTTCAAGCAGTTGAAAAGTTTTGCCTCATCCCTTAGTGTTGATATATGTATATACTACGAATTGAAAATATCTTCCATAAGCGTCCCGCCGTCGGCACGCACCACACAAACATTGCGCCAGCGTGAAGCTTAAATTAACGCATATTTCACTATTAAATAATAAACGATTGTATGAAATTATTTTATGTCGCATGCAACGCAAATGCAAGGCGATACGATAACGAATATTTATGTGGAAATTATAAAGCGTAAATATGGGCATATGTTGGTATATACATATGTACATATATACATATATGTATATATGCAAGTCAATAAATCATAGTATACAACTGACGCAGTGGTCATTGAATATGGATTGCCGCACAGATGCAGTTGCAAGATAATTCAAGGATGAGTAAAGGACAGCAAAGACAAATGAATGCGGCTCAGCTGTTTTAAAATAATGCAGATATATAGTATGCGTATGTCTACTCGTATATTTGTAAGCACATGTACATACCAAAACAAAATGGTCTACTTTAATGTCACTGAATTATTTCCCAAATATTTAAAATTGGCGCTCTATTAGCTCAAAACTACTTTTTCCTAACTTTACTGCTGGAAATTTAATTTTTAAGTTATTGTGAAGAATTTAATTGAACGCATGCATAACAACGTATAGGTATGTAGCTGTATTTATGTATAAAATCGTACCAGCTTCGTTAAATAAAATTACTTTTCAATATACATAAGTAAATAAATACATACAAGTATGCATACATATGTAGGTATGTGTGTACGAGCATTGAAAATAACAACTTCTATAAAAAATTGCGCTTTTGTCATCGGTATCTTTTCAATTCCCGCTCATAAACAGGCTCGCGCGTGCATTTAAATAATCAGAGATATATCTTTATTTGTATGTTATTGTGGAAGGCCATCAGCATGAGTGATGTTCACCATTAATGCTGGCAAACGTGTGCAGATAATAAACCATGAACTCACAATACCTGGTACCATCACTTGCAGTAGCAAAGCAAAATAATGATCGTAAAAATATTGAAATCAAAAATAAATTAATTTCATACATATGAACATATTGCACACGATCTTCAAAAGTGACACAACTCAAAATTTGGCATTTTTGAAACTATGCACTAACAATATACACAGAGCTTTTATTTACCTTTAAGCAAAAGCTGAAGCAAATTTTGTCTAGTTTTGAGTTGTGTCACTTTTGAAGACGGTGTGCGATATGTATGTACATTAGACTGCATCACTCCCCATACAAAAAAAAAAAACAGTGTACTGTTTTTTCACTGGAACTATAAAACCTATTATATTTTAAGACTTTCACCGAAATATTTCCGAAAAATATTAAGATTTACGTGAGCTGGAGCGTTTTGAAAATACCTCTAAAAATTTAGTTTCTTATGAATAAAAATAATTATTTTAAAGGATTTTTTGGAAAAAATTCCCTATTTCCCTGAAAGTCTTAAAATACGGAAAACCCGCAACTTTTTTTTTGGTGATGCAGTCTAATGTACATACATATATGCATATTTATGTACATAAAAATATTTCAAAATATATGAAAAACAATCCTTTGGATACCTTTCGGTTTTTATGGCCAGTCATAAAACGTGTTCGATCGGGCGCATATGCTGGCACGGCACTTCGATTTGTTTGTGTGCTTGCTTGCATGCTATTCTGCATAATCGTAGCACACTTTTTGGGGCAGGCAAAAGTCGTAAATGAAAATTTTATGTATTGCTATTGATTTTTAATTTTGACACACACAAATCGTAAAGTAAAATGGTTTTTGTGCAGAAATGAGGTAGAAAAGCCTGAATGGCTGCCACTAATGAAATAAATGCGAAAAAAACGCATGCATGGAAAATATTTTTTGAATATAACATTTTAAGATATGGCAGCAAATGATGGCTCATAAATGTATGCAATTTGCAGTGAAATAAATTGGAATTTTAATGTATGTAAATATGGATAGAGAAAAGTTAAAATTAAATATAGAACATAGAATATAAAATGAAGGATATATGAACAAATCTCAGGAGTTCCCGCCGCCCCCCCCCCCCCCCCCCCCCCCCCCCCCCCCCCCCCCCCCCCCCCCCCCCCCCCCCCCCCCCCCCCCCCCNAATAAGTTCCATAAAAAATAAATAAAGTATGTGAACAGTCTTAGCCTTAAAACGTTTATTTAGGCAAAAAAGTACCGAAGTTATTGATTTTTTCATTGTAACTCGAAAAGATCATTATTTGTATTTAATTACTTTGAGAAGTTTTCAGATAGAATGTTCATATTAGAGCCAATGAAAGTTGGCACCAAATACAACATATCTGTCGAGTTTCAAAGGTGTGCCACCAAATTTAAGAAACTGGCGGCATGCAGAATATCTGTGGCAGGTATTTTGTAATTTTTGAAATTTAACTTTTTTCATTTTAAAATTTTAAGTACTTCACTACTAATCTTTTAAATTAGGTTTGCAATCTCGCTATTTAACTTTTTATGTTTTATTGATTTTATCTTAAAAACTATCCGAATAAAATTTTATGCACTTCAGATCACGGCAACCCGAGCCGACTTGCAGTCAGAATTATCAGAATAAACTAAGTGCAGTCCGCGTGTTTTGTTAATTTACTCATTTTTTTGCTATATAAGACGGTAGTACTATACTCCCTACAGTACCGGGATATAATATTGGGTAAATATGCGTTTTTTTTTTGTTTTTTACCCGGAAGTCAGCATCTTTTCCAAAGGACCATAATTTATAATATATGTTTTTCAAAAGTTTGCACAAAATATGGATATATGCCTATCAATTGAAAGGAGAATTCGAAACAAGATTAATTATAACTTTGTTTTCAATCATCCTTTTGGGATACGCCAAAAATGTCCTTTAAAAATATTTTCCTTCTAGATTTTTAATTTTGAATGAGTTTTAAAGAAGCTTGCTTTAATTTATATCTTATAGATATAAATAAGGATACTAAAGGACAAAAATTCCAAAGGATATTTTACCACATTTATTCTTTAATCAACCCGAGAGGGCATGTCAAACACTAAAACACTATATTTTGTTTATTTAATATTATGAAAGTCATTTTTTTTTATAGGAGGAAAAGAATTTGTTACAAAAATTTAATATAAAGGTTTAATGTTCATCATACGCCCTGTCAAACCATGCACAAATTTTTCTCTCAAATCCACTGTGCTTTTTCCACTAATTTAACTTTTTCGACGTCCTTGAGAGAAATCCTGGCGTCCTATTGATAATTTAAAGATGCAAATGTACTAGAAATGCATTCAAATATGGAAAACAAATCGAATTTTTCGCATTTCAAAAGTTTTCATGCACGATTTCGTAGCCTTAATTCAAGCTATTAACTAATATTTCAACTAAAAGTCGGCACGGGTTTTGGTTATTCTACGGCCATAAAACTTCATATATATGCTATTCATGGCGAAAAAGCACAAATATAGCAAATATCTGAAAACAAAAAAATTTTCCATATATTCTTAGGACAAAAAATGTCAAGCTTTTTAATTAGATTTGCCAGAGAGATTTTGGGTATGCAGTTATGTAGCCCATTTAATTTTAGTGTAATAAAGGCACGCTTAAAGTACATAACTGGGACTTATGGTTGATTTTTGAAATTTTTTTTGCTGAAGGTGTTGCTCATTTTCTTCATATCATCGAATATACTTCGTATGGAAGAAAATAACTGGCACTGTCAACAAAAAAAAATTTCAAAAAGCAACGGTAAGTCGTAGCTGCTTCAAACTTAGTCTTTGTGACACTAAAATTGAATGGGCTAAAAAAAATTCATACTCAAAATCTTTCTAAGAAATCTAATTAAAAGGCTCTACATTTATCAGGCGTCATACTGGATCCGGCATTTGGAATTTTGCAGTTCTGTTAGTGTATTAGTAATTAGTGACTCCGAAAACCCGCTAGTACGAAATTTCGAATCATTTTTTCATAACTTCGAATTTTGGCCGCACTTTTGGATTTCGTCCGCACTGTGCATATCCAGTATTTCCAATGAGTACTGGAAACAAAATAGCTTCAGTAGAAATATTTAGCATTACTCTCACTTTTCTCCACTAACTTGCTGCTTCTCACTCACTTTCTGCTGTTCACTCACTCACACTCTCTCATTTTCTACCTATCTCTCCCCATATGCGTCGTTCTCCTTTGCTTCCTCTCCATCTTTGTTTTTGACACACTCAACTCTCATAAATATCCGTTTGATAAAATACCCTTCTTTGTTGCCGGTTTCGGTTTTTATGTCATAATTTATTGCACTTGCCACCAAGTGGCACAACTATTCATTCAAAGGAAGTGCTTAAACCTTGCGGATGTAGATGCAGCCACACGTTGCGCAGTGCAGCCGTTGCAGTTTACATTTCCATGTCTTGCTGCTGCAATCATTAGCCTGGCAGTGCAGTGGTAGACATCTCCGGAAGCGTGTTTGCTGAAGCTGCTTACTGTATCTGCTTTAACTTGGCTCCCTGTAGTCAGAACAGTGTATTCCCCGGAAAGTACTTCGGGTCCTTTACTCCCGTTGTACCTACTGCTTTACCCATTACTAATACATATACTAGTATGCACTAGCATATGATACGTTTATCAGATACTTGGCTTAATCAATTCGAGCTTGAACTTCTATTTTATTTATATGTACTTGCACATATTCGACCATTCCTTTTTTTGTTGTTACTTTTATGAAAATTGTCATTTCTATTAACGCTTTCATTGCAGTTGTTTTGTTTATGCTTTACTGCAGCTGTTGTTAGCTGTAAATTAAAATTTATCGTCATTGCACTATTTACCATTTACGCTGCATTCTACTACTTTATACTCGTATTCATGTATGTAAATGCATTTATGTATGCGTTTTATGGACAACTGCACATTACTGCTAGCTTTCTGTTGTCCTTTAATACTTTGTCCATAAATTATGGATTTTTATGACGTATTTGCGGCAAATCTTTTACCACAGGCACTCATTGTTTAATTCGCTTACATAACTGTGTATTCTCTAGTTGTTGTTTTATTTATGCGTCCACAGGCAATTACTGTTAGTATGCAGTGCGAACTTTAGTAGAGTGTAATTAAAAATAATAACTAGTAAAAAAAAACCTTTAAAAATGTGTAGTAAATAACTAAATATTTTAATTAGTATCGGTTTTTCTTTGACGGTCAATCGGCTTTTTTATCGAATATCGAATAATTACAATTGTATAATCAACAATTAAATTCAATGCAAACAGCAACAATTAGCAGCAATAAAAAGTGTTTTAAAAAGTTTTTAATTGTTTTGTAGTTATTATTACACTGTGTGGTAGTCAATGGGAGATTTGATGAAACCAAGTTTTTCTGAAACTCTGGTATGTATACTATATGTAGAAGTAATTTTCCATTTTTTCCCAATTTTTCGATTTTAAGTTTTTTTTCAATTTGATGTTGCTGGTCGCAGAGGAGTATTTACAAAAAATTAAGCTTACATTAATATAAATGAAAACATTTTGTCATTAAAAAGTTTCTCTGGGGGGGTTTCGGGTACGAGAAATTGTAATCTGTAATTTATATTGATCAAAAATGGCTCCTCGGTGCAAGAACAGCGAAGGAATATGGAGGAAACGACATGGAGCTTACCGACTTCAAAGACTTTTGGGCTACTTTCTGTGGTTCATTTATTTTTTTTTTCAAAGAAATCTTAAAGTTGGCGTCAACTCGTACGCCTTTGGAATGGCGGCAGTTTTTTTTTTTTGTTAGCACTTCAATTTTTTACGACCACTTAAAATGAACGGAACAAAAAATAATAATAATTTCGCAAGAAGACCCTACCATCCTAACTTCCATTCAAATATCTGAGTAATAATTCCCGGGACTTGCACTACGAAAATTCTATCAAATTTAGGTAGTCGGAACGAGCGAGAGACATCCATCTTTTCACAGATTGCACGCACACCGCAGTTCATTGTAAACCCGCCAGTATAGATTCAAGCAGAATACTCCAACCCCATTTAAAACGAAATCTCACCTGAAAGTTTTTATTGAAATCTAGGGTGGAAGGTACATATTTACATACCTATGTAATTTATTTGGTTTTTTTATTTAGTGCATATTTTATAAAATAAAATCATAATTTTTGGCAATATTCGCAATCCAGTTTTTATTTAATTAATTAATATACACAATCACATTCTAAGACACTTTTATACATCAGTGAGTACTTAGTTACCATTTCATTGCTGCAATTTAATTGGCAACCTTTGGTGTTAAGAGCTCATTTATTATTAACGCCTCATGCAAAATGTATTCGGCACCAAATTCATATGTGGCCACAAATCTATTTACATACAACTGCTATTGCAGCACAGATTTTTCCTGCAGCAAATTTGATTATTTCTAACCCAATGCGGCAGACGTGCAAATCAGATTTGTACCATAAATGGCAAATATGAAAATGTATTAATAAATCAGATGCATTTACGAACGACGTCAAAGCAAAAGAGCAATTAGAGAATAACACAAAATATGTCATTGTGAAATTTCTGATTACATTTCATTGATGATTGTATGCGCCTGCAGGGTCATTGCAAAGCAATTAGGGTAAGCTTTTGCTTTGTTCCAAAAATAAAAGGGGAACATTTTTTTATTTTTTTTTTCTCTGTGCCTTTCATTTCGCTTTTTTGCTTCGAAGTTATTTAACTACCCGTCCACAAACAATAGCAATTTTACCAAAATTGTCTACCACATTTGACAGCTGCAGTTATTACGACAAGGCATTTTTAATGATTCTTTGAAGCTCAAAGTTTAAATCATACTCTTACTAGTTTCAGTGCATTTTGCTAAATCTAATTTTTCCCCGGGTTTCTGCTTTTCTTTTTGTATAACTCTGCTTGCTCAAGTATGCAGTTTGTGTAATACGAGGACTTTTCCATAACTTTTATAGCTTTTTAAAGCTTTTTGGAGCTGGGCTTTTGTATGGAAGGTGTGCGTAAAAATAAACCGATTACAGGGTGTTTTAAGGGTGTATACCTATGTTGTTATTATAAACATATGGACAAAATTTCGGAGTCGTGCATTCATAGCTGAGCCATTCTTTTTTAAGTCGGACGGATTTCGCAAAAAAAATATATCTCCGGTTCGCTTCAAAATTTTTGTATGGGTTCCATACACGAAATAAGCTATCACGTATTCGAGGATTTTTTTTTCAATCCTTTTCTTCGGAAATATGATCTGTCAAAATTTGGGTTTTTTCGTGTTTCTGACTAATCATGTACTTTTTCAAATCGTTACGTCTCAGGTTCTGCTCATCATAGAGACTTCATCTTAGCATAACCAAAGTTTATTATAGAGATCCAAATAATATAACCACAAGAGACAAGTTGGTTCCAAGCCAGGTCGCGCACTATTTTATTTAAGGTTAATTTTAATTTGGTAACCTAATAAAAAACTACAAAAATTTAAGTGATTTTATTATTAAGATTTTCCTTCATCCAAAATAAAAAAGTAAAGCCTATTTGTGTTTAGTATAGTTATGGCCATTTTTTCAAGTAGGCTATAAAATTTAACAGCCCTTTAAAAACTAATTTGCTAATTGAGAAATCCGCATTTACAATAAATAAATGAAAAGTAAAAAAACGTTTAATTAGCCATAGAGGAAAATCCATTTTCCACATCTCCGCTCTGGTTACACCACAGCTTCGTGTGCCAGTACTACTTTTAACCAGCAACATTTGGCTAAAATTTAAATATTTCCAACTTTTTTGTTATTTTTTCCTATAATCTGTTTTTTTTTTTTTTGTCGCACTAATCACCAACAGTAATTGTTTTTAATTTATTATTCATGCGCTTTAAATGCTCGAAGGATTATACTTAGCGGCAATATTTACGCTTTTAATTAATGCCTTAAATATGTATTTTAAAGAGGATGTTGAAAAATTAAAGTGTAAATGTGTGTGCATAATTAGTACGGGGACGCTGGGAATCAGCGTTCATATATTTATTTCTACTCATTTTTTTCTTACTTATTTCTTTAAAACTGAAGTGTGGCTTTATTTTATTTATGATTTGTGTTATTTATCACAAAAATTATTTACACAGACTATCTTTACTTGTTACTACTAATCAGGATATTGTGATAAAATTGTGGATTGGCATTCTCGAGCTGAACCACGATTTTGGAAATAAATTTGTATAATTTGCAAGCGTTGTTCTCACGTTATCCTATGCATGAGGAGGTGGCAAGCTAAACTAGGTACAATCGATAATAGCGTTGCCAGATCTAAGCAATTTGCAGTCGTTTAATAGTTACCAAACCTCGAAAAAAAAACAACTTATATATCGATTTTTTCAATTTTCTAAAATATTTATTTATTTAATTATTTCAAAAAATTGTCATTTCGTTATTCAAATTAGCACTGGAATCAGATGTGGTATAATACATATATGTATGTAAAGAACACACATTTTCATGCTGTACTCCGATAACAAAACTCCGGCTTATTCGATAATCCAAATATCACGACTTCAAAAAAACCCTAAAAAAAAGCGGCTAAAACCGGGTTGTAAAAACCAAGTCAATCTACCTAATATCTTTATTTCTAATTGTAAGTGTTTGAAGTGAAACCTATTTAGCGGCTGCTGGTTGGTAGGGAGTAATTTTTCAAAGTCAACGGAAAATATGCATACGGAATTTGTGGGGGTGGAAATAAGTGATTATTGGTATTAATTTAACAAAAACATTCTAATAAGCGGTTTAAGAATAAGATTTGTATTAAGACCAATACAAGAGTGAAAGTGAAGGTGAGTACGTGCATGGCGGAAGGAAAGGTTAAAGGCAAAGGTAAAAATCAAAACAAAAACAAAGAAGCGTAATAAAGGCAAAGGCAAGGTAAATCCTGCTAAAATTCATGTAGACATTCTTTCATTTTAAACATAAACATACTCATGCGCCTTCATTTTCACCTAAATAATAAAAGCAAAAGTACACAACGTCCATTGCGTCACCGACACCGTCACCGCCATGGCCAGCGTCAACGATGCTTATGCGGCAAGTTACACACTCACTGCAAAAATTGCCTTTTTTACTTTTCTTTCGTCCTATTTTACATTTCTTATTTAAATAAGTCCAAAAAATTTCACAAACTGAAAAAATTTTAGTTAAAATATGCAAAACACAGAATTGTTGTTACTTGACGCGGACGCAAAAGTAAATCATACAAATAACCAGTTTTGCCCTTAACAATATGAAATTGGGACCAATATAGTCTTTGGTTATTTTTGGGTTTCAATAACAGCGAAAACTATCATTTAGATAAGATGATTAATAAGGAAAAATAGATTTTCAAAAGTTTCACGTTGACGGCTAAATAGCATCGTCCCGATGACAACTTTTTTTAACGCCGCGCAACAATTGGATTCTACGCTTTGTCTGCGCAGCTTATTAAGATTTGCATTTTAATTATATACTTAATTAAAAGCGCAATTTATATTACAGAAATGAGAAAAAAACTGTAAATTTTTTAACAAAGAAGAAAATTATATTTAAGAGCATTGGTGGCATATTCCAATTTCTGTTGGCATACATTTTAGTCACTATACACTTATTATTTTCTATTTGCATATCTGTCACGAAAAAGAAAATATTCATAAGAATAACCGAACTACTTGTCCTTATATGAGCAAGTAGCGAATTATAATTTTAAGACTTTTTTAGCTGATTACCACTCATTGTTTTCTTATTAATACTACATACTATCTTTATTTTATTTACGATGCCTGACAATTAGTCAAAGTATTTGCTATTCACTTTTCCAACAACAGAAAAAAAAAACGAAAAACCATTATCTTTTGCATAATCTACACTTCCATTTCTTTTCAATACGAATTTTTCTGCTTCTCAAAAGTAACTATTCAAATAGCAGCATAGGAAAAGAAATGCAAATCCCACAAAGCAGCCTCCATTGCGTATACGTTACGTGCACAGCTTGAAGGCAAGCCAATGAACTGCATAAATAAAGCCGAGCGCCAAGAGATTTGTATTGTGACTACAATATACATACATACATACACATACATATATACATAATGCATGCAAATACAAAACCAAAGTATTTCTCAACTAATCAGCTGACTAACAATGAGAAAACTGCTGTTGTCAGGGAAATGAAATAAAAAGAAGCAGAAAATACTTGCATGAATACCAACGAGAAAAGATTGTACATAAATGGAAAACAGCAGCACCAAATAAAAATCAATTGCAACTTCAAAGTTTGCGACATCTCATCGGAGTACCAAAAGAAAAAAGAAAAGACAGCAATGCATATATTACTTACAGCTATTCAGCACTTGCTGCTGTCTTCGCAGTGCTGCAGCTGCTATTTTTGAAAAGGCAAAGCAAGTGCACTTACTTTGGTTGGCGTCTTAGCAGACAATTGAAATTTTGTTTCCACGATTTCGTTTCGCTTTATTTTCGCTTCATCACAAAAGCCATTGCGCGCTGATTGATCAGCCACACAAACCAACACTGCTCGTTTACTGATATCTAAAGCTGGCATAGCAAATGAGTATAAATTACCAGCCAGCTAGCCAAAGTACGAGGCAGCGCATAAATTGACTGTTTGCCTATGCGATTGTGCTATTGTGCCAATGAATGAGTACTTGTAATGAATGAATGCAAAACATTGTTCCCTCCGCAATTCGCTTAAATAGTTGAGTAGTTGGAACAAGTTGTTAAATAGAAAATGTGCGAGTGCTTCAACTACATAAATGGTACTTCTCAATATACTGCCATTGGGCGCTCATACACAAACATACACACATACAAAGAGAGTGGGGAAAAAGCAAAAGTACATAGATCACTGCATATTCTTTGAAGGGTTTGCACAAACGACGTTATAAACGCTATGGAAGTCAAACCTCTATTGATTAATCCTGATAGATAGCCATATGTTTTAATCTGCTGAACTTAACATTACGTAAGATATAATAACATAATATTGGGTTGAGTGATTTTAAATACTAAATCAAATCACAAATGAAGAGATCTATGGAACTATGCTGAAAATTTCTCTACCTTGTCGGGAAGTTAGTTTAAAATCGATTGGAAAATTCCTCGGAATGATTAAGTTAAATAAAAGCTTTTAAAAAGGAAGGAAATAATATTACTCATACGCCAGGTACAACTAAGTAGCACGCTTTTATGCTCATATTTCATACAAAAAATCTTTGTGCATTTTCATTTGTCCACTCCTTGCTTCTTTATTTGTCCATCGATTTTTTTCATTAGCAACTTGATTTTTTTGTAAAAGAACAGGCTTTAGCACAAAGGCAAAAATTTTACACAGCACCCGTTATTTTTTAAATTTTTCTTCTGTTAAAGTGTATTTTTTTCATCGAAAACAAAAATCTGGAATGATTAATTAATTTGTCAGAAACATCAGACCCATCGAAAAGTGATATATGTACATATATATGGTCTATGTAGAATTTTGTTAGCTTTCATTTGCCGTATTTTATTTATATTAAGATTGTTAACACTTTTTGTTTTAAGCTGAATAACGGTAAATCTAAAATATCTTGGAAACTTTTCCATAGAATAAAAAATTAAGTAGATTGTCGGAATCAGCTAGCAATTCTTTATAGGAATTGGATAGTGCATACATTGAAATTTTTTGCTGTAAACCAGTGAAATTATTTGTTAGCTTTATAGTTTACCGTTTGTTGTGATAAAAAATTGTTTTGAAAAAAAAATTCTGCCATAATTTATTCCAAATGTGTTAAAAGCCGCTTCACTTTTCGGTTTGCAAATGTAAAGGATGTAAGAAAATTTTAAAAATAGTAGCTGTTGCCAAAAAATCATGCACTTATTCTTTCTTGCTGGACCATAAATCATTTCTCCCACTAAATTTTACACTCGTAAGGGCCAATTTCACAGCGCGTAGTTAACTCAGAAACTCAGAATCGGCAGTTAACTACAGATTTTTGTACTGATTCTGAGTTAACTACGCACTGTGAAATTGGCCCTAAGTGCTACAGAAGTCAAGCTAAAGAAATTTTCGGCACAGTAACTATTTAGATACGATTCATGTACATATATGTACGAAGTTAGCATAAAATACATACATGCGTAGGCACTAAAATTCTGAAAACCTCTTACAACACAAATAAATATATAAATAATGGTGGGGTTGTGATCTTACACATATACTGTGTATGTGTGAACACATTTATGGATTTGTTGTAAGTGCATTCAATTCTAGTCAGCACTCGTTTTATGAATAAACGTGTACATAAAACCGGTAGTGCTGCCTAATGGCGAAAACTAATTAGGTAAATAAAATGTATGGATAGCATAAATATAACCCACAAGCCTGGAATGGCAACAAATTTACATATATTGTCCATGAATAGCGTATGGCTAAAGCTATCGCCCGGCATTGCATGCTTTCATTTAATTTTTATTTATCTTTTATTGCATTTAAAAATGCTGATTCATACATATTACGATCAACATGAAATTGAGAAAAGGAGCATTTCACGTAGCTCAAATAGTAGCAGATATAAGATGAGTAAATTCGCTCATATATTGGTGTGTTTATACTTATGTACTTAGGTATGTTTATACAACTAAGTACTTATATAATAGAGCGATATTTAAGCTTCTCGGAGGGGAACCTAGCACGAACTAGCTCGTCGTACTGTAGATAGCAGTGACCACTGCTGCAGTTTTTAATTCGTTTGAGCCTTCATTTTTCAACACCAATTTAATGAATTTTATTTATTTATTTTCAATTAAATTGGCAAAAGCCCAGTTTAGTCCGAATTTAGAATTTTTGTAGTTTATATTAAACTTATTAGGGCAAAGTGCAAAAAAGTAGCAATTCGAAAGAAAATCGATGCGCTTGTTCCAGTTAAGAAATGTTGCATAGTAAAAATTAGTTGAAAACAAATTTAGGGTTCCCCCAAATCGAAAAAAATTCAACAAAATTGAAAAAACTCGAGTTTTTAGAAAAACATTGGGTGTGCACTTTTATAGGCATATTAAACAGGTACGTTTATGTATATTTTGTTGTTGTTTCCGGTCTCTAAAGTGTCAAAAAAGTATTCAAAGCTTTTTTTAACATCAAATTATGCCATGTGAAATACAAACAAACATCGAAAAAATATTTAAACGCAAAAAAACAACAACTGCTGCAATTTCTTTCTTGGTAAATTTGTTTGCTTCCAGAAGTATCGATCCACCTTTTGTAAGGCCCAGTAAACAGCATTTGTGCTCCTGAGTTAGGCTTACCTACCAAAAGCTGATTTTCTTCTTTTATATGAAAAAAGGCTTCACATGCAAATTTTTTTGACAATTTTGAGTTTTCGGAAAAATCAATTAAAAATATTTGACATTTTAGAGACCAAATAATTTGAAAAAAAAACAATAAATCAGCTGCCCTGCTTCTACCACCTGTTCAATATGCTTTGCGCTAAACAAATACTTTTCAGATCTGAGTGTCACCTACTACTACTACTCGCTTTTTCCATGTTAGCGATTCCAAATTTCTGAACAGAAGAAGAATTTTTTTTTTAAACCAATACGATATGGTTTATATTTTTCTCAGCGTATGTATGTATGTACATAAATATGTATGTTGTTATACAGTGTAAAAGGATTAAAATTCAAGTTTTTATAATATCATAATTTTTCAATCGATTGTCAACGACTTCTTTCAATGGCTGCTATCAGTGATATACATTCATATTAAGCAGTACCCTCTGCGTAATAAAGTCAATTGTCAGCTATGCAACTTAATTCAAGTTTGATTGTGATTCTAGTTAGCGTAACTGAAGCCAATTATGTGCCTCTTTTCAGCAACAACTTCTAAGCAAGTTGAACGCTCTAAGAGCAAAAAAATTGGCACAAAACTGGATTTATTGCTATTTTTAGCGCGCGCAAATCAAGTAAAAAAAATCGAAGACGGCCGGAAAGAAAGATCCACTGGATGTGGCAGTTGCGCTCAGCCGCTTTTAACCAACGCTTCTTGCGACATTGAGTAAGGCATTACAGCAATCGGATGCAGACTAGTAGACAGTGGCAAATGCTTAGCAGTTTAATAGGCGAATTCCGAATAAGATAGTGGCTAGTCTTTTGTGATACAATTGAGAAACAGTAGGCAAGATAATTTGAAAGATTTTGTTTATTCTGGCACGAAGGTCTTAGTAAGAAAGCTCCCTTGGCAACCTTAGTGCAAAGCTTTTTCGACAGATAGCACTTTACCAATGGAGATCGACCCATCTCGGTCGCCGGTTCGAAAACACCCTATCCCAGAAAACTTTTCAAGGACGCCCTATTTGGTGCAAGAACGCCCTATCTCAACTGAAGTATATCGAAAATATGTTGTGGTACGGCGATTTTTAACCGAATTCTGAAATAAGGCGTTCTTCAACCAAATTCCGAAATATGGCGTTTTGGAAAGGTTTTCTGAGATAAAGCATTTTCGAACTGGTTGCGGGGAAAGGTCGATTTCCCACACGGCCGTCAATATGTACTACATATGTATAAAATTTTGCTCGCGCAGTTGCCATTGCCCGGTGTGCAAGGCACAATGAGATCAGTGGTACGAATCTTAGGTGAGCGTATTATTTTTTTCTTTTTTAATTCGGTTTTTTTAATTGATTTATTTTTTTACTTTTTAGATTTTTTTACTTTAAAAAAAAGTTATATTTTTTTACGTAATTAAAGTTTTAGAAACTTTTTGTCCTTTTTGCTGTTTTTAATACACGTTTTTTTCCTTTTTTAACTCAGTTTACTTTAAATTTTTAGTTTTTATTGTTTTAAAAAGATAGTTTCCTTTACTTTAATTTAATTTTTAAGAAATTGTGTATTATTTTTCTTTTCTTATTTCTTTATTTTTATATTGTTTTGCTTTAGAAGGAAGAATATATTTATTTAATAATTTTTTAGGAACATACATATGTATTTACACACAAATTCATAAAAAATAGAGAAGACTTTAAGTGCTTTATAAATCGAAAATTTGCACGAAAATGTTACTTTATAAATTTAGATTATAAATTTTAAATTTTCTTGTTATAAAAAGAAAAATATTTATTAATTTTATTTGAGTTCCATAAACTTATTTTTTTTTTTTTTAATTCATAGTTTTTGTTGTTTTAAAAGCCAAAATCGCTGTCGCTAACACTTTCTCGTTAGCAGATCTTTCCAATGAATCTTCCAAATACTTAAATTATGTATACTTACTTTAGTATTTAGCAACTTTTAAATATGTACCTACTTGTTTTTACTCTAATGTTAAAACAATTCCTAATACAAAAGTGTTTGAATATGCCCACCACTGGCAATCATACTAACATTCTGGCAACAATAAACATAGTCAATAACTATACATATATGGACATTTAAAGGAGTGCACTCAAGTAGCCACAACTAGCTCTACAATCACCAGCAATAAAAACTGATAGTTTCAACATTATTCCTCCACAACAGCGCGCGTGATTACTTAACTTTAACGAGTCACAGCACATCCTTTCGATTTACTATTATGAGCATAAGAAGCCAAGAAACTTCTTGCTCAGCTAAATAAAAAAAATAAAATAAAAATAAAAACAAAGAAAACCAAATAAAGGCTAAAAACAAAAAGCATTGACAAGCTGTAAGCTGTTTTCATAATAGTCTTCAGTAGGCTATGTTTAATGGTCTGTTGGCTACACCAAAACATCAAAAGTCGCAGTGACAGCCAATGGCAACGCCATCGCCACAACAGTCCAACATCGGCAGAGCATGTTTAGTTGTTGTTGTTGTTGTTGCTGTTGCTGTTAATAAAGATACACATTTCAGCGAATGACCATGAACATTTAGCGACAATTTCAAGAGTGGTTTTATATCGCAATAATGGTAATGCAATAACAAAAAGAAACATTAAAGCAGCAATTACAAAAACTTGCTGCCGCTGCGGGAGTTGGAGTATGTACATACAAACCTATTTATATGCCCTTACGGAGCCATGGACCTCACTCACTTGGCCACTAAAGTTACCGCTAGCATATGCGCAGATACAGTTTAGAGATATGTACTTACAACTGTTGTCACTGATACTCTGCTGGCCCAACCAAGATCATTGTCTGCCACTTGTCGCCATTATTATTACTGCTTCAGTTGCTGCTACCCATACTTGGCCACAGTCGCTTTGCGTAAACAATGCCACTCACTGCCTTTTAGTTGAGTTGGTTGCTAAATGAAAGTATTCCTACATAACTGGCTTATTGATATGTTGCCGCTATTGGCATTTAGCGTTGCCCGTGACATTGTTATTGTATGGCAGTTGCTACTGGTAACATTGTTGCTACTCTTCTGTACTTAAACATACTTTATTGGGGGTTTTTTCTTCTAGTAAACAACTAAAATAGAATCACTAATGGCATCGTTTGCACAACATTTTATTATATTACAGTGCCTCAAAGAAGATTGTTTTTGATTGTATGTATGTATGTATGTATGTATGTATATAAGTGCGTGTACTGAAAACATAAACAGCAAACAGAAAGCCATAGAAAATAAAAGGCGAATGAAAGCAATGCGATCACATATTTTTGCCAGACATATTCCTTTCTTTGACGATTTATATTAATGTATACTTGTATGTTTGTTTTTTTTCTATGCTCATACACATGTATGGACCGCGACTGTGAAATATCCCAACAACTTAACACCTTGTACCTACGATTTGGGAGGAACACCCAAAAAGTGTTATAAAATTTGGTCCATACTAGTAAGTAATTAGTGCAAGTTACCGCCGAAATTCTATTGTTTTTCAAGTTTTTTTTAAGAGTCACGAATGGAAATCTTTGTCTGCTCAATGCCGGAGAGTGACACAGAATATGCTCTGAAGTTTTATAATTTTCAAGGCAGAGCCGGCATTATGACTCTGTGACCACACTTGGGAACTGTCCAAATAAAATTCATGGCCAGAGATTGTTTGTTGTTCGCCAACACAGGATAAATACTTCGATAGTTGTGGGCGTTAATCGCCCGAATCCAACGAAACAAGAACTTGTGCCTTGGAAGCCTTCCGAGAAATTCTGGTCAGGTACCCAAAAGTAGTGCCAGCCGAAGAGCCTGGCCTGTGTATGGCCCTCCCACGCTTCTCAGTACTTACTGCGTTCAGAGTGTATGTACTCACTCAGTAAATATGGCTCTCGAAGAGTACGAACTGATACCACAGAATGGTTCATCTCCCGAAAAGGCAGTTAGCGATCCTTCTCATGCAAACTCGTCGGCGCCCTCATTGCTTTCGATTCCACAATGGCCTGGTATCCAGCACAGTGTTACCGTGTTTTTGGCTCCCAAAATTTGTAGCGGGTGTACAGCCTGGTTAGAAGCTTAGATGTCATAGTCCTGATTAAAAAGCCCCGAACGGCTGCTTGGCTATCTGAGGATTGTAAGTTAATTGCTAGGTCAAAAAAATACCTGCACCTGCTGTGTCCGCCATCCTTGAACCGCCTGTATACCAGTGTACGTATCTGGAATCCAGTGCAGGGAGCCCATTTGCCAAATCTTCGCGATCGGGGATTATCGCTTGAAACTTTCTGCCAAATCAGATCTCGTTAGTCATGGAATCCGCATATTTCCAACCGTGGTATCTTCCCAACAATACCTACAAGAGGCTTCTTTGTGAAGAAGCCATCGTTAGATAGTCGAAGTTGCAGCTGTCTAGCCAATCTTTGCAGTTTGTTAAGGCGTATTATGGCAATTTGTTGTGATATTTTGCCTCCATGCTACGGATGCATAAGACACAATCGGACGGACGATCATACGGTAGAGCCACTCTATCAGCCTTGAGCGCAATCCCTATTTTCTCTCAAAAAGACTTCTTCGGATTCGTCTAGTTACCTTTTGAAGCGAGTTGCCACCATTTTCAAGCTAAATTCCATCTATAAAGAAAATATCTGAAGAAGGTAGGTGCAAAATGAAACGCGTCGAAAAACGATTTACATATTTCAAAAATATTTTGTAAGGTGGTTGCCACCTGTTCACAAAGTTAAAATCAGTTTAAATAACAATAACGAAATTTTTGAATGTGGTTATCAATCGAAAGAAGTTTAAGAAAGCTTTTTTTCGTTAATATATCTATTTGAAGGGAGTTGCCACCTGTTTAGGAAATTCTAAATCAATTTAATTAACACTTTATATAGAATATTTTATAAGAGTATAAAACGAGAAAGGAGGAGTGGAGAAATAAAGCTTTGTTTCAAAAAAGGGTTTACGAATGCTGCCAGCGGTCTTCAAATTTGAAGTAAATTAAATTGACCAGTTAATTGATATCCTACTTATATTATAAATGTGAAAGTTTGTGAATGAGTGTGTGAGTATATTTGTTGCTATCGTCAAGATGACTGATACCAACATCGGGACAAAAGGGTTTCTGAGTCATGGAAGATCTAAATTACAACTTAACAGTAGTCTGAAATTTCAATAAAAAATTGAGTGCTACACAGGCATATAATCTAAAGCGATGCGGTGAAACACAAACGCAAAAGTTTGCTAGTTTGGTGAACTTAGTGTATAATTTAATTTAGATACTTAATTCATGGTCGTTTTGCGCTATCTCTGCTGGGAATATGCTGTACACATCAGCTAAATACTTTATCGCTTTTTGTTCCAATAAATAGCAAATATCAGTACAGAGCACCCAACGCCCTTAATTGGCCAGCATTTAACAATAAATAGTAGCCACCTTTCCGCACTCCTACGAAATCACAAGTTCTCTACTCAACGCTTGCCGTTTTCATAATAATCTCTACAGTTTGGCTAGTTATTCAGACGCAAATGCCTTCACTTGGTTATTTCTTGTTTAATGTCTTACTATATACTGCATAAGTATGTTTGATTGTGTTTCTGCCTATTAGCGTCGCGCAGTCTTTTTGCTTATTTGTAACGTCGCCAAAGCTGCGGCATTCTTTTGTGCCTGGCATTCACTTGTAGGGTTGAGCGCTTTTTGTCCTTTGCTCACATGCAACTTTGCGCTGGACATACTTACTACTAGTTACTTTACGTCCGTACAATTGGTACAATTCAAGTCGAAATTCATGTTTCGCGCTGCTTTTTCTTTAGCTGGGGTTTTTTTCCATACTGCAACGCGCCGTCTTGACTTGTAAGTTGCTGTTTTTTGAGTAACTCCATTTTTCTACTTTGTCGCACAACAACTGTCTTTCGTTTTATAAAGGCACTTATTTGCCATCGTTGTTTTTATTTTTATGTCCATAATTTGTTACAGCAGGTATACACATTGCATACCAGTTTCAATCCATATTTGGTGCAGCACCGTAATATACTCGTCATATTTGTAAATTCTTTACTAGAATTTGCCAGCAGCTCCGCCCGCGTTCGGTTTAATGTTCTCATTTCAATTGTAGCAAAAAAAGAAAATAAATTATATTTTATTTAAGAAAAGTTTGCTATTATCTCGGCCATTTTAGTACAAGACAAAACCACTTATATTTCGTATCTTTTTAGTCGACCATTCTTTTAAAAATATTACCATTGCATATCTATATTTCAGAATATCGATATCAGAATAAACATGTTGAGATTTGGAAAAGCTGAAAAGTTTTTTCTGCAAGTCGATAGATACTCCATTTTGTAAATTATCACATAAATTGAATTAAATCTTTTAAAACAAAATTTTTTCGAAATAAAGATTTTTCAACCTGTTTCCTTTGACACCCATATTGTAATTATTCATTAACGTAAATTTAATGATTAATTAAATTTATTAATTGGAGTGCAATGGGGTATAGTCATTGCGCTGGGTATGCAGTTACAGTTGCATGGCTATACTCAATCCCGACTCTTGCGTCCTCGTTCGCGCACTCTGGGCAACGTGAGCAACCCATGTGCGAGATGCGGTAACCAATCCGAGTGGAGCCTTGGGTCACGGCAGAAAGAGAGGGAGCTTCGGTGGGGCCACTCTGACTTATTCGGTTTAAGGGCTCACTGAAGTCTGCAGCGTCTGTTCACCAGTAGGTGCGGCTGCNTGAGAGGTAAAAGCAAAACAAAGAAGAACGACGAAATTGTCGATAGAAAAAGACACTAGTTTCAAGGACTAAAACAAAGGGTGACACAGGTATGCATGTATGTATGTAGAGGCGCTGCAACCACGCATAGGAAGTTCATTCATGAGACTAGCTTGGTAACCTAATCGTCGTACAATGGAGATATGGCTTGTGATTAGCGCGAAAGTTTCATTTAACAATCCAGAGATCGGACCTGAAGGAGATTAAGGAAAGTTTTGAATAATAAACAAAAACGTTATGATTGGTGCCAGAAGTGTGATTGTTAAATAAAATTTAAGACCCAAGGTCAAGGTACTCAAGAAAAATAACTAAGTTTTTAAATTCTTTCTCTTTGGTTGCTAATGCTACCGATAGATAGGTAGGAGTATGATGTATTTTGAAACGAACTTCCATCATTCCTTGGCAATTTTCAGTAAGTAGCAGGCAAACCGGTTTCAGTACTGTGCTCTCCTATGGTTAAGTTGGGCCATTCCACCATGGCATCTGATTGGCGAGGAAATGAAGTTGTTGGAGTTTTCCAAATACCAAGTATCTGACATAACTTTTGAATATTTTTCTTGTAAATATAATAATATGGCCAATCAAAATGAGAATTAATGCGAAAGTAGAAATAAGTGGAAAATCTGACATTTCAGAAAATAACAGCTATCGAAACTTAGTTACTTTCAACACTGGATGCTGAACATACATACAAACATATGTTATGCCACAAAGTTTACGCCTTTCCTTTTCGTTTTGCTTGCAATATACAAAATTTAATAAACAAAATATTTCAATCGATAAATCTGCCGCAGAGTACACAAATAAAAACCTCACAAATACTAGTTTAGAAACTAAGCACTATGCACTTATGGATTTAGACAATATACATATACATATATATATATATATAGGTACGCACTTTTGTGCGTACTAAAACCACTGGTGCTAACGCAGCAGATTATGTTTGCGAAGCCCATAAAAAGAAGCTGTGTATCAGGAAAAAACATGCAGGAGCATACTCTCAGATATACCTACCCAGCATAATATCTGAACCGAAACGGATATCCCTTTAGGAAAACATATTTGCAGTTAAGCATGCGCCTGTAACAGGACTGGGACTATCCGTATATTAGGATATCCATTCTTATATCCATGTATATGGATAAAAAAAAACAGAATTTCTGATAACCGTACTACATAAATATGTTCACACATTAGGGTGGTCTAAATTTGCACGTGTGGAAAGTAAATTCGGAATTATTCTACAGAGAAAAAAGTACCCCTGTTTTTTTTATCAAAAATATTTAGAAGTCACCAAAGCAGCTAAAAATTATGTTGTGGAAGGTAAGATTTTTCAATCGGAAAACTCTGTTTTTTTTCAGAAGAATTGAAAGAATAATACCCAATTGCTTACTTAACCATTTTTTAATACTAACTGTTTAGTATGGGTCCCCCTCCATTACATTTTTGGCGTTTTAAATACTTAATATTACAAAATTATTAAACAAACAATTGGGCACTATCACTTTTTATTCTCGTGAAGAGAAACAGATTTTTCCGATTGAAAAATATTGGTTTAAAATCATTCTAGATATACTATTTCTATGAAAAATTGTTTTCTTCCACAAAATTTCTTGAAAATTTTTAAGCGCATTAGGGTCCTTTAAATATTTTTTTATTACACTAAAAACAAACATATATTTTTCGTTATAAAGTGATAGCATTAAAATTCCGACTTTACTTTCTTCGAACTACCCTAATATACATACTTATATACATATGGCCCTATTTCTTCGTTAACAACGTATGTATCTCCTTATCAACGCACAATATGGTGAAATTATGAATTTTTCTTTACTGAATTCAAAAACTCAAATTGCTGTTTTACTACTTTATTTGTTGCTATTTCATTGCAAATAATTCAAAATTAACGTACCTGGATTTTGTCCTTGTAAAACATAAATTACAGCTACACAGTGCTGAGTCAAAGCCACTTGATAAAAAAACTTGCCATGTATATAAATGCTTGTCCTTTTGTTTTTTTTTTTCAATTTCAAGTGTGTTTTTCTCGAACTGTGCTAACAATAATCAAAAATTCTGGTAAACCAATTTGTATATTTATTTGCGTCGCACCGTGGTCTGAATAGAGAATCCAGCGGGACAAAACTATTGGAACACATTCGCGTTGATGCATTTATACTCTGCTTTTGGCTTTCGTATCGCATCGTCAATAGGACCTTTTATGCAATGTTTGGAAGGTTTATCCTACGGCCATTGTCATAAAGAGCAAAATCTCCTTCTACTCTGGGATGCATATCTTCGCCCGTGTATTCGTTAGACCAAATTCCCCTAACAGCTTTTTGTCGACGGCTTGAAACTGATCAGTCGTTACACGGTCGGCTCGTAAGGGGCTAGTGATGGAACATAAGTATCATCCTTATATTATACGTTGGTGTGGGTTCCTATGCATCAATTGGGCCATTGGTATCGCCATTCAAAAGCGTTGAGAATTTCTTCCTCAACATACATATGTCGTTACCTTAATTCGCAAAGGCCCTAACCAACAAATTTTTTTTATTTTACATAAGCAAAAAATATTATAGAAAGAGCTTTTTAAAAAGTAGCATGTAACTACATTGTTTTTGGTACAAGCACTTAAACATTTTTATTTTTATTTTTTTTCTGTAGTTTCAAAAAAAAAAACGTTGGTTAGGCCCTTTGTGAATTAAGGTAACGGATATGACTGTATATTCGAAATATTATCTGCAAAATCATGGTCAGATACGCAGTATTTCTTTTCCTTCAGGGAATCATTGCATAAATATAAACACTGGTATGCATGGTATGAAACATGCACATTGTCTGGTCGCTCGTTGAACATTCACTGCAAACTCAGGCGACGACGCATAGTTGTACAATCTATCGTCAGTGCTATCGTCGTCATCGTCATCATCAGAGTGCAGGGATAACTGGAGTGTTACAATGTTGTGATTGCAATAATATGCGGCATTTTGTGAATGCAATAAAGTGAGCACCTTACTTATGTGGCGGCGGTGGATGCGGCCTATGCTCATACATATGCTTGGTTTCTCTGTGTACGTTTACGTATATGTGTGTGTGTGTGTGTGTGTGTGTGTTGGTATTCAAAATTGAAATTGCAACGCCACGCATTGCAGCAACTTCCGCATTGCCACAACCAGCTGTGCTGAAGCCACACAATTTATGCGGCTTATAATGCGTGCATATGTATGTATGTATGTAGAATTAAATATAAAGGCAGATGTATGTAAGAGGTTGTGCGCCATCTTTGTCATTTACGGCATTCACCGAAGAACACGCGCACACAGTAAATTAAATTTGCGCTCTTCATAAGATGCGCGAAACATATTTTAACAAGCAAACTAAATGACTGCGGTTAACGGCGGGCTTGCAAGCCAGTATATGTAGGGTTTGCTCAGAAATGGATGGAAATGTTCAATATGCCCAAACATGGTTGAATGCCTAATTGGAACTTATTTAGTTGCGAAAATAAGGAATTTCCTTCAAATATAGTTTAGGAGTAAAAGAGACTGATGCTTTATGTATTTCTGAATGCACCCGTGGTAGCAATGCAGCCGCACATGGTCGCTGAAAACACACGGAAAAGCGTCGAAAATTTATTGAATTGAAAGTGTTACAGTGTGTTCAACTGAATGAGGGAACCCGGCTGAATGTTGGCCGCCCCAAATACTTTGTTTGCCATCAAAATTTTACTGCATTGCAGCTGGATACTCGTACAACTCAAATGAAATTCGTGTTGATGCAACAAGGTGGGTTCCACAAAGTTTGCGGCGCATTATTGGTGTACATCCTGCAGCCAACGAAATTAATTACTGGTGAGTACTTGTCGTGCGGAATTTCTCGGAAAAGAGCGCGACAAAATGTCGAACAAAGAAACCCATACATACTGGGGTGGAGTGCCACAGACGCACTTACATACATAAATGTATATGTATAAATGTATGTATAGGTGATGTGTAATATTCCGTTGCACAATCGGTTGTGCATAAAATGACGCACAACTATGTTATGAGCTCTGCTGCACAAGTATTGCCTCATCACTGCACGTTAGGGGTGTGTATTAGTGCATACGGTGCGGCACGCCAGCACTCAAAATATCCAACAAAGTGATAAACATACCACATCACCATAGTACCAGATAAACAGTGATTTTAGAAAATGTCCAAGAGCTTTTATATTGAAGTACAATAGGGTTGTGATTTTAATAATTACAAAATTACAACTTTAATTACAATTACAAAGGCAGTTATAATTAAAATTACAATTACAATTACAGTTGCAATTACTTTTAAAAATACAATTGCAATAAGAAATACATTTACAATTACAATAAGATTTACAATTACAATTACAATCACACTTATGTTTACAATTGCAATTACAGACACAATTACTATTTCAATTGCAGCTTAACTCACAATTACTATTTCCATTACAATAACAATTACAAACCGAATTACAATTACAGTTACAATTAAAATTAAAACTACAATTCCAAATACAATTTCTATTACAATAGCAGATACCTTTTCAATCACAATCATAATTAAATATATTTAAAATCTACACATAATAGGGGTATCCTCGATAAACGAAAAATTACACTGAAGATGGCACAACGCCGAAACCGGTTTGTCTCCAAACCAAATTTAACAAGGGATGACGGAAAATCGTTCCAAAATACATCATACTCCTACCCTGTCGGAAGGAAACATCAACAACGACAATGAGAATATTCTCGAAGTCTTGCTTGGTCAAAACAGCTTTGCAAACAGCGCAATCCCTGATCCATGCAAGGACTTTGCAACACTGCGAGAATACCCCTATTATAAAATGAAATGCCCCAAACTATTTGTTTTTTTTGTCTGGGACCCACGGTACTAATTTCAAATTGGCCGCGACTGGCGCTCTCGGGAAGTACTGTAGGAATTTTTCCGCCTGAAACCCAGAAAATCTTCCTTAAAAACGATGTATGTAATATGCACTTTTTATGCGTTATTGAGACGAGGACGAACAGCTAAGCAAAACAAAAAAATCGGAAGATGCCAGGTCTTTTACTATAATTTATATTTATATTTAAAATTAATTTAAAAAACCTGTGAATATTTCTTAGTGATAGATTTCGGGGCCCACGGTACAATTCTGAAAAACGTCGGGATGGGCGGATTCGGGACTTAAAAGCTGAGTTTCGGAATTGGTGGGGTCGGAATTAGATATTTAGTCCCGTGCCCATCTCTAGTCTAAATGCGTTAAACTCAAAAACTACCTATCAGACGTTTTAAGGGTTTCTACCAATGGTTTCTGTGATCCAAAGGCAAGGGTTTCTTTTATGTTTCTTAAGGATTTATAAAAATTGACTAAAATAAGGCGATACTAGTAAAACAATTAAATAAGTAAATAAAATATTACAAGATTGGCGTCAAAGGAATGAGCGCTTGATAAGGTTTTGGTTCAACCTTATTTTTGAGCCTCAAAACAAAAAGAGTTACCACCTTTATACAAAAATGAAAAATGAATTAAATAAGCAAGTTATATTAAATGGCACACTATAAATACTACGTAAAGGCTACTACAGAATACAAAAAATATTCAAAATAAGGTTGCCACCCTTCTGAAAATGGAACGTAAGTTACATTTTTATGTATAAATATGAAAAACCGTAAGTCAGCCCGGTTAAAACTTTGGAAATCACGAAAGGAAAGGTGTGTAAGAAAGTTTCAACACAAAATAATTTTTGTGTGAAGTTAAAAAATACCGTATTTAAAGTCAAATTTGATTAAAATTCCGAAAATGTATTAGCTACACATTTAAAAAGAAATATTTTGTTTGAAAATTTATCCGATGGCTTTCGACGGAGTAGAAATAACTATAAAAGCTGGGTGTACAGTCCAATTTGGTTAAAATTCCAAACAAGTGTTAACTAAAAATATTTTTTTCTAAAAATCATCCCTTAAAATGTCGCTGGAGTCGATATATCACTAAAACTGTTTCGATTTAAATTCAGAAAATTTGTATACTATCCACGTACATACAGAAGTTGAAATGTCTATTTCTAAAATTGTGCCAATAGGAGACGCTGGAGTCAATATCTTTCTAAAAATTATTTTTATTGAGGACGGAATTATGCAAATTCATAACTAGCAATTTTTTCAAAAATCGTGAAAAACCAACTGATGAACTAAACACTTGGCTCAAAGCTTCCGCCATTTGCTGCCTTATTAAATTATTAAAAAATATTAAATCTGTGGTCATAAAAAATAATCGCCAAGTCAAAAATCCTGAATTCGAGGAAAAACTTTAAAACATTTATAATGTAATGTAGCCTAATGGGGAAACAAAAAAATTGTCTTCTATAACTACATATAACGCCCAGCTGGCAATTGCAGAACACTGTAACATATGCATATGCACAACTCAATTCTTTCTTAATTCGACTTAGGCGGTTATTGCTATTGACCACAAAAATAATGCGCTTAAAACAAAAACAATTAAATAATAAGAGCAGCAGCAAAATGGGCAGGCAAAAATAATGGGGTTTGGTTATTCCTTTGACAAACTTTTTCAGAACTTTTTAACTCCATGTGAATTGAGTTGAAAATATTTGCTGATATTAAAACGAAAGGCCAAGCTATCATCATTTATTCTGCTGAATACTTAACTTTGCTAGAGTTGCCAAACTCTCGAACAGTCTCTTAAATCTCTACGCAATGCTGCTCAGTAATTGGAACTCTGCGAGCCGCAAAAGAAAATTAAATAACCAGATTGAAAATATTAATATTCCTTCAAAATATATAGAAGAAGGTTTACTCTTGACTAGCAATTTTTTCACGCACGGACTACTATGTTTCTTATGTTCACGGGTTGGTAACCAACCAATTAATATTTTTGCACAACAGATGAGCTAGAAAAGCATATTAGGGGTACTCACGATCCGGTGCATGCGGTGCATAGATAGCATAAATAGCATGATTGGATAATTTTGGGGTGTTTCATGTGTTCAAAAAACAACAACATTAGCCAATCATGCTATTTATGCTATCTATGCACCATGCTAGACAGTACGCACCGGATCGTGAATACCCCTATTGTCTATTCATAAGCATTGCATTAAGCCTGTGATAGTAAGATAATTTTCATATATTTAGCTATAATTACGTCTTGAAATTTGTTAGGGTGTAGTGAAGCGCTTCGGGACAACAATAATTGCATTTACCAATCGCTGTTACCCTGTCTCATTTTATCAAGATGACACAACTTTGTGAATCTCTGTATGTATATGTAGCATACCAATACTCAAATAAAAACTATATATTGCATTGCATATGGAGTTTAAATTTGGCGCTCAAAAGACACTGTATGTTAAGGAATTTCATTATTCGCAATATTTGTAATACGCAGCTATTTGGCAGCCTCCATTTTAAAAATTTATATCCACATGTACCCAAAATGTTTGAATAGGGAATGGTGAGCAGCACATGCAAGCTACAAGTAAAAGTTACAAGCGAAGTGAAACTAATAGAAATTTGATAGAAAAACTATACACATGTATATAGAAAACCCACAAACTCCTTGCAATTCCGGTACAAGAAGAGACAAGGCATCTAAATGTTTGATAAAAGTGCTTCAAGTGGGAACGGAGGAAATAGCAGAAAGTGTCGTTAAGTTATGTCAACGGCGCTGAAGAAACATGCCGCTCTACTACAAGCTGCAAAACAGGAATTTACAGAACTCAAAGCTTAGCTGAGTATGCACGTTTGTATATTTGTATTAGAGTACATACAGTGACTCAAACAAATGACCACGTATTGAATTTCTTCAAATATTCGTAATATTTTTCGAGCTAAACTTTGTTTTTTGTTATTTTTATATAAAAATATCGTGTAAGCTAAAACCGTGTAAATCACAGTTTCATACTTTAATTTTTTAGAATTTTTTTTTTGTGTCGGATTTTTGCACCTTTTTTTCATATAAGTATCAATTTCTAATGAAATAAAACGCGGCAGACCGTCAGCCACTAAATTTCAAAATATCACCGCAAATTTTTGTAAATTGCGCTTGTTATATTAAAAAACCCGAAAAAGTAGCCTACAAAAAAAAATTAAAAATCAACGCAATTTTTTAGCTGTTTGAAACTTGTACTTGTAATACTTCAAATTGTATGGGTTATAAAACTGCATACCCAAAAATTCAGAACAAAAAGTTGAAATTTTGATGAAAATATTTAGAATTTTCCTTAATTTTGTATACACAGTTTTGGTTAAGGCTTAGAATATTATTTTTGTATAAAAATGGCAAAAAAATTTAGCTGGTAAAATATTTCGAATATTTAAAAACAACACGTGGTCATCTCTTTGAGTCACTGTATATACACATGTAGTATGTTCATATAAATATGCAACATCCGCGGTAAATGTTGCAATAACTACAGACAACAGGCAGAAAACAAGTTGCAAACGCTGTGCAGTACAAAAGTGTTGGCGCATGCGGCGAAAAGGCGGAAAATCGCGATAATCCGGCGGAGCGAAGTGCAAACAAATCTGAAATTGCGACATGCCACGGCAAGCGTTGTCGCATATTAAATCCATATGCATATACAAGCATTGAGTCAGTGTTACCGTTTTCTATTTTTTCAGAATAATAAAAAACGTATCATTTAGGGAGTATTTTGACATTTTAAGGAGTATGGCCCTGATGCTTGTATAAATATTCAAACTTAACTTAAGGCCAATTATAAACAAAAGAGAAATAGGTGGCGTTATGGTGCAGAGAAAATTGGAGAGCAATGTAAGTCTCGGCAAGCTGTTGTTGGTACATAAATACATAAGGAACTTGTTTTACTCTAAATAAAATAAAAAAAATCTCTAAATTAACAAACTTGACTACAAATGGAGCTCTCAATGAAAGGAAAATTTTATCGCAAATTACACCAAGCAATGCGCTCTGGCAGTGTTCAATAAGATATATTTTTAGTTACTTTATAAATTTTAATAAAACAGTCCCCTACCTCGCAAAATAGTAGTAAAATACTACTATCGCAGTACTTTGGGCAGCACTGCAAGTAGTATGTCTGTACGCGTGCTTGTTTGTTTATTATTTCGCGAAGAGCAGCTGCTTTAAGAAGCTGTACGGATGTATTTATGTAAAGGGTGATTCAATAAGATGCTCATGTCATCTAAGCCAGGCACAATTTTCGAAGAAGTACGATCCGATGACACCGCCAGCCCAAAAACCACACCAAACAGTGACTCGTTGTGGGTGCATAGTAGGGCATTCAATACCGAAGCATTTTAACAACGTCGGGATTTCGGGATGTAAAAATTCTAATTCCGGTATCCCGAGCTTTTTCGGGATTTCGACTTTATTATAACTTTTTGCATTTTACAGTAGGTTCGCCTTTTTCAAACCACACAGATTCATTCTCACAACATTTGGTCTTAGCGGAGCAAAATGTCCCTTAGTAAAAGTGTTTGTAATATGATGTTTAAATATTTTTATTCTAAAATTTACTCATATTTGCAGAAACCCTTTTCCAAAAACGGCCATCAAAAGTAAAATGAAGAACAACTCTGCCACAACTCTGTAAAAGCTTGTTGTGTTTTCAATTGCTACCAAATTTTTCGTTATTACACAGTTCTTGCACAAAATATTTCAACAAATACAATTATTCAGTCAGGTCCTGAAATTCACTTCCAAGTGCAGGTGGCTCAAGTTCACTTTGAATACAAACTTTGATGTTCTGTATTTCTCTTATTTCATGTCAAATAAATTCTTTTCTTTCGTTTTCAATACCTCTTTCATTCTGTAAGTGAATCAGTAAAAATCGCGGGATGCCGGAGCTGTAATCCCAGGATTTCGGAACATGGAAATGTGTCCGGGACCCCGGAATGTCGGGTTTATAGATCCCGGGATTGAATGCCCTAGTGCATAGTTTTATTTTGCAATGGCAAATTTTGCTTGCTAACTTATCCGTTTAGTTCAAAATGTGCCTCAACGGCCATGATACTTTTTTTTTTTTTAAATCCGCATCAATTGAGTATCGCTTGATGATTAAGTTTGCCAAAGCCTATGGCACCAATTGTCTAAAAAAAATAAAAAGATCGCCATATCACAATTAATTGCTATCCAAGATCGGCATCACTCTTGGATCCCCCTATAACTACATATATATGTACGCCCAAGACGTCTGCTGCACTGCTAGCAGATTGCCTCTTATTAAGCAGCTTGATAACCAGATGAAGTCAACTGTCGCTTCGAAAGCCAAACGACAAAGTTGATTAATGTAAAACTTCAAACAAAACTTCTTCAACTCTCCGTGGAAGTGGATAAAGGCAAATAAAATGCGTTAACGTCAACAGTTACAGAGGAAAAAGGAAGAACGCATTAAAATCTGCAAAATCACTGCGTGCAATTGCTCGGTCGCTCTGCATCGCTTGCTAACCGCCAACACCACCACCGCCAACAACTGATTTCTTACGCACACATCCGGCAGGCGGCAACTTGATAAAATAGTTGGGTTTTCTTCTTACTTGTTAGTCAATTCGAAAGCCCTTCCTTGGCATTGCGCGACGTTTTAAGCGCTCTGCGTAAGTACAATAGGGTGGTCCAAAATAAGTAAAGTCCGAATTTTAATGCTCCAACCCCCTAGGATTGTTTTTTATTCGAAAAAAATTTACCCCTACTTTTTATTTTTGGGAAATCAAAAAATATTTAGACGTCGCTCAAAGCGCTCAATGTTTTCCATGTATTTTGTATGGGAAAAAACAACTTTTCTTAGAAATGGTATAGAATTCTTGAAAATCAATATAACTCTGGTTCTCTGCAGAAGGTTCCCAACAAGAATACCCAGTTGTTTATTTAACGTTTTTTTAATACTAACGATTTTTTATTTATCCCCCCATTGTCTTTTCGGGCATTTTCTGTGGGCTTTGGCGGATCTCTAAAATATAGTTACTACGAAAAACTGGTTAAAAAAATAATTGGGTATTATTACTGGCAATCTGCTGAAGAGAAACAGAGTCTTCCGATCGAAAAATATTAATTTTCAAGAATTCTATAACATTTCTACGCAAAGTTGTTTTTCCCCATATAAAATACATGGAAACCTTTGAGCGTTTTGAGCGACCTCTAAATATTTTTTGATTTTAAAATAACAAAATAAAGGGGGTGAGAGCATAAAAACTCCGACTTTAATTTTTCACATGCATTCTTGGACCACCCTACATATGTATACACTTATGTACATCACATTGCATTCGAGCGCTTCACTTATTTCCCTTATCATCTTTAAACAATTTGCGCTACAGCATTTGCAGGAAATGGGCTTGCAAGACGCCGGACAACCAGCAAGCGACACTATAGTGTAGTCATTCAAGACAACGCAAACAAAGTAAAGAAGAAATGAAGAAGTGTTTTGATGAATTGCTGCTCTAATAAGTGGTGTTGTATTAAATATAATTTCTAGATCTCACTGCTGTATTTTTTTTTTTTTGTAGAAATTCAATTGAAGTGATACTGAGAGTGCACTGACAATCAAGAAATTTATTTTCACTACGCAATGCAAAAGTCGGTTTTTCTACGCTTGCGTTTTTTGTTCATTGCAACTAAGCTGTTTTGATGACGTGAAAATTTGCTGCTCATTGTTAATTATGTGTTTCTATACAGCAAATCATTTAGGTACGAGTATACATATGTATGGGTGCAAGTACAGATATAATACATAACTAAGTGAAGAATGACTAAATGTATATTTAGCAAGTTTGCCGTGGGTTTTATAGAATTTACTAATCTTTCATGCAGCAATACTGGATGAAATAAAATTGGGTCGCCTCAATGGAATTATGTATATGCATCTACACTGATGGCCTCTACTCGTTGGACCTGCAGATTAACCGGTCCTTTCGTCTATGGAACGATTGCAGTGTCTTCCAAGCAGAGACCTACCCAATAAAAAGACAGGCTACACTTTTACTTAGTAGTGGGATTCCAGAATGTAAAGCGAATATTTATATTTGTCGATAGTCAAGCAGCACTGAAGGCAATATGATCTAAAATAGTGAAATTCAGAATTGTATGGAAATGTCGCAGTGATGCTCAATAATCTGGGTGAGAAAACGGCGGTAAAACTCGACTATCGATTTTAAAGAAAGTGTTGAAATTGCTCATCCTTATAATCCTCTAAGCAACTTTGACAGTGAAAGATATGAGTGGAGCAAGAGCTCCCTGTTTCCAATCTAACCGGACAGTGATCCGTGCTGTGAGGAGGTCTGGCAGAATACTAGAGTGTCCAAAGGCTGAGTCAGTTAATCAGCCAGTAGAGCCTTAGTCTGACCGCAGCCTTTGCTACAGTTAGTTTGAAATGCATCAGTGATTAAAATGAGCTCGGCCAGCCCGTTAAAAAAAATAATAATAATTTGTATTATACTTATAAAAATAAATATATTTAATTTTGTTTTTAAAATACTTTTGGTATATCGATATACATACATACATATAAGGCGTTCTTTGTCAACTGGAGCCCCCTCTCTCCAAAACTGGTTAAGGGAAAAAGTCGGTTATAGTCTTGAAAATTCGTTTAAAAATATTTACTTTTAAATAATGTGTGACGTTTTTTAAAATCCTTTATGGCGGACAGGGTTTTGAGGTTTGATTGCGGTCACTATGACAGTAAATTTTTAAAATTCAAAATGGCGCATTTAATATGGCAAATTCAAAAAGTGTATGGTGAGATTCATATTTCGTATTCATATTCGAATCTTGCGAATTTAATAAACCTTTAAAAAAAATTTCCGGCATATTGCATTAAAAAAAAAAACGCCAGTAAACATTTTTACCGAATTTTCAAGAATATAACCGATTATTTTTTTGACCCGGACCAATTATAGACGAAGAAATCTTAGAGAAGGGAGCCAACTGCAATTTGCTCTTTCTTTAAAATATTTTCATTATTGAGAGCGCTATAAAAAAAAAAAATTTTGTCTCCTTTATCGACTACGAAAAATCTCATAAAGCTAGATTTCACATATCTGCTTATCTCAATATATTTTCTGTCTTATCATGTATATTAAAAAATAAGTTTCTTACTATGAAAAAATTCGAATGAAATGCTATTACGAAATATGTACGTACATATACATACCTGTTTGATAAATCGACTAAGACTCGCTTTCTTTTTCTTTTCAGGTTCGTATTAAAGCATCACAAATAACACCTGCGATCTTTTATACAAAAAGAAACATGCATTCATAGCCACGTCAGCACAAGGTAAACCACTTCTCACCGCTGCTAATGAAGTAGTCACAAACTTTTGATTTATCGATTTCCTTAAAATAAATTTGAAATCAACAACATCAACCCGCACTTCCCGAAGACTGCCTCTTAACTCGTAAGCTCTACCAGCTAAGGTAAAGTTTTATAATATTCTTCGATGATTGCGTCCTTTGCAAATCCGTGTAATTGAAAGTGAAGCCACGTAGACCTGATGAAAAATCAATTGGCAATAAACACAGGAAATAGGAAATAAAGAATTAAGTTCAGCAGCTCGTTAAAAAAAAAAATAAAAAGTAAGTTAAAAAGAAAAATAAAACAAGAAAAACGGAGTAGCGAGATAAAGTAAGAAAGTCAACAAGCTCAAGATTAAACTGCCAAGATTTAAGATAAATAAAACAAAGTAAACAAAAAATAAAAATAAAGTGGAAGCTCTAGACTGGATTGTAAAGTGCATAAGTAAGTGAACGCGAACGTATGTACATATACATATATACGGTGAGCGTCAAAAATAAGTATACCCTAGCGTTGTCCCGATATTTTTTCTCACTAAAAAATTAGCGTAATCGATTTTCTTAATTCCTTACGGAACTCGGGGGAAAATGTTAAATCGAAATTTTCGTTTCGGTTTCTTAGAAATTTTTGTATGTAATTTTCTAAAAACTGCCGTTTATTTTTGAGAATTTTTTTCATAACAAAATATTGTGTGGGCTTTACTGGAAAAACGTTAATGGGCTAAAAACTGCTTACTCAAAATTTACCTAAGAAATCGAAACGAAAAGTTGAAAATTTAGAAGAAATATGCCCACATTTTCCCGAGTTATGAATGAGATCAAAAAGTTGATTCTCGTAGTTTTTGCTGTTGAATGAACTTTGTATATGTTTACAAAAAATAAGAAAAATTTAGTATGGAAAATATACATAAATGAAATGTTCAAAACGTCAGGGTATACTTATTTTTGACGCACACTGTATGCCTATATATACACAATTGTATGTATTTGTATATAAATAAAGAATACCCAAAGCATTCCTGTTTGTGCACACATATGTAGATGGATATTTTGGTATGCAACATGGCGAATGCAGGACAAGTCTGAGCCTCACATTCACGCAGAATACATAACAATACCCTATAGGAAAAAATTTTGAGTTTAAGTCATCGATTTTTAATCTTTTCATACCTTGGGTACACAAACATACACAGGTATGTACGTGCAGCTAAAATTATTTTTATATTAATACTAGCCAATGCCCGCTTACTTCGCGGCGCCTAATAAGAGCTTTTGCGTTAGCCAATGCAAAAGAGCGTTTAAAAACAAAATAAGTCTGTAAAGTCAAAGTTTTTGATTTAAGTTGAAACCACTAAGGCGCAGTATCCTCCTCACACATAGGCAAATAGTAGTAACGCTGTGATACCATATGGAATACCAATCCCTTTTGGTGTCATGAGCTTTACTGATGGTCTTATTTTCACCTGTGAGATCTCTGCCAATCATGCGTAATCTTTTTGTATGATCTTACGTATGCCAATAAAAGTTCTTATAGGGAAACTCAAGAGCACAGAAGTGCATTTTCTTTATAGGAAGGCCAAGAATCCTCGCTGTCCCATAGGATGAAAAGTTTTCCGGTACATAGCTAAATGAGTAGTGTGATCTCTTAAGTATCTTTCAAATGAAGCAGTTGATATACCTACGGTGATCTTTCCTTGTTAATTCACCACTTTTACAATTCGTGGTAAAATTTATGAACTGATTTCAGGGTAGATGCAAGACCGCATGATCGTGCATGAGGGCGTCAGAAAAACTTAACCCCATGCTTCATTTAAACATTTGAAAACTAAATTCGTATAACTTAAACATAGGTCCAAAGCAGACCAACCACACAGGGTTTCTATACATTTCGGCTGCAGCGCCATCCATTGGGTTTATTTTCTGCAAAACCATTGCTTACCATAAAATGAATACGTGTTATGAATTTCTACCTTAACTCCAGCGGCACTAATCGGGTAAATTTTTATCAAAAGAATTTTCTATCATACAGGTACATAGCTCACATTTAAAATTTGAACGAAATCGGTTAATAAATACGATTTTTATAAATAACTCTACCCCAGCACCACCTAGCGAGTTTTATAGTAGCATGTAATTGGACCATATATGTATGTAAGATAACCTCCGACAATCTGACGGACCTCTATTCAGTGTTTTTTGAGTTTATTCCGAACAACGAAAACGGCTATCATTTTATGCAAATAGGTATGTAGATAGGACAGTTTATAGCGAAACTCGTAAAAGCAAAGCTCCATTCTTTGTGAAAAACTTAAAAAAATTCTTCAAAATTTTCACAAAAATTTTACTTTACTGAAAATTAAAGACAAAGTTAGAATAGTTCAATGGGATTTATAAATCTAGGAGAAAATGGTTCCCAATCGAGTGATACTTGCGCGTTTACGTAAATGTATATCGATCCAGCCTTTCCAATAATTATCACTTTTCGCCATAACTACGGTATTGATAACATATGTAGCTGTGTAGAATTTCAGGACGTTAGCGTAAGCAGTTCCAGACATAACCTATATGAGAAGTTCAGTTTGCATGGAAGGAAGGAGCCACGCCCCCTTTCCCAATGCATTTGCAATATATGCATCAGTGCTAAGTTTCAGTTCCCCAGCGTAATTGGTTTTAGTGATATATTGGTTTTTTACGTTTTAGTCTGTATAAGAATTTTAGGAATATCCCGAGCTAAATACCGAGTAAATTTTTGGTCAGAATATTTATTTTCAACGTGTTGCCAAATATGAACCAAGTCGATGCAGCCGTTTAGTAGTTTAGTGAAATGCATTGTAAAGAGAACTGTATGAAATTGTAAAACGTAACGTCCCAGATTTCTTAATTTTTTTGGCAGCAACAACGAAAAGTTTAAATTTTTTTTAGCGAAAACCCTTCCAAACAGAAATAAAAAAAAATTAAGTTTGTGGTTATATCAAGGCGAAATTTTGAGAACGGTGCGTTGCTAACTCTAAATATAAACAACGACGCACTGGAAAAAGTTAATACGTTCAAATACCTAGGAATAATGATCGACGATAAACTAAAACAAAAAAAAAATGGATTCTATATTTTCAATTAGAGCTCTAGCAAAACTGCATTTAATTCCATACATTAGCTTTTGCGTGATGCGCTTGCAAACATACAGACAAACATACCGAAATTTTAGATTTGGCTTCTGTTGATCTAATAAACCCCCTATTAATTTTTCTTTATCATCTATTATGTACAGATATCGGCCTGTTGCAATTTTATTATTCTCAAGTACTCTCGTTTGATACCCATATGGCAACACTTAGTTTATATAGTAAATTTAACTGAATTAAAGTTTTCAAATAAGTGGCAACCCGCTTCAAGAATATTTTCAAAAGTAAGCTTCCTAATCCTCTTTAGTTTAATATTCGTATTGCAATATTTCATTTATTTTACAAATTGCAATGAATACAATCTTTCAATCAGTTGGCAAATCCCCTAAAAATATTTTCAGGATTAAAATTTCCTATCGTCTTTAGTTTGATGCCAATATTGCAATATTTAATTTATGCTATCAATTATATTAAATTAAAGTTTTCAAATAGGTGGCAACCTTCCACAAACATATTTTCAGCTGTAGGCCTTTGTAAATTTCTTTCATTTAACAGCCATATTGCAGTATTCACATTACCGTATCAATTGACCTAAACTGAAATTTTAAACACAGGCAACTCTCTAATTTTTTCTTCTATATTGGAAGCTAAATCTCTAGCGATACAACGGTGAAAACTGCATTCAATTCCATGCTTTCGACTGATGCGCGTACAAATATACAGACAGACAGATATTCAAAAATTCTAAGAATTGTTTATTTGGCTTCTGTGGCTTTAATAAAAACCGACCATATTAATTTTTCTTTAATATCTATAAGGTACAGACATCGACCTGTTACAATTTTATTATATGTATATCTAGATGTAGATATAGATTTCATTTATTTTATCAATTTAATACAACAAAATTTTTCAAACAGGTGGCAGCCCTTCCTAAAACCATTTTCGGCAATAAAATCTCCTAAACCCCTTCAGTTTGATACCCATATTGCAATATTCAATTTATCTCATAAATTAAATTAAATGTAAATTTTCAAACAGGTGCCAACTCTAAAAAATATTTTTGGCTGTAAGCCTTCTTCAGCCTCGTTCTTTTGACGCCCATATTGCAATATTCATTTTTTCTTATCAATTTACTTAAACTCCGATTTTCAAACAGGTGGCAACTCTCTAATTTTTTTCTTCCTATATTTTAAGTTAGACCTCTAGCAATACTTCGGTGGAAACTGCATTCAAATCCATGCATTCGTTTTCGAGTGATGCGCGAACAAACATACAGACAGACAAACAGACAGACAGACAAAAATTCTAAAAATGGTTGATTTTGCTTCTGGTGCTTAAAAAGACCCCCCACATTAATTTTTCTTTAATATCTATAATGTACAGACATCGACCTGTTACAATTTTATTATATGTATAGATTTCATTTATTTTATCAATTTAATTGAATAACAATTTTCAAACAGGTGGCACCTTCTTCAAAAATATTTTCGGCATAACTTTCCTAAACCTCTTTAGTTTGATACCCATATTGCAATATTCAACTTATCTTATAAATTAAATTTAATGTAAATTTTTAAACAGGTGGCAACTCTAAAAAAATATTTTTGGCTGTAAGCCTTCTTCATTCTCTTTCTTTTGACGCCCATATTGCAATATTAATTTTTTCTTATCAATTTACTTAAACTCCAATTTTCAAACAGGTGGCAACTCTCTAATTTTTTTTCTTCCTAAATTTTAAGTTAGACCTCTAGCAATGCATCGGTGAAAACTGCATTCAAATCCATGCATTCGTTTTCGAGTGATGCGCGAACAAACATACAGACAGACAGACAGACAGACAGACAGACAGACAGACAGACAAAAATTCTAAAAATGGTTGATTTGGCTTCTGGTGCTTTAAAAAAGACCCCCCACATTAATTTTTCTTTAATATCTATAATGTACAGACATCGACCTGTTACAATTTTATTATATGTATAGATTTCATTTATTTTATCAATTTAATTGAATGACAATTTTCAAAAATATTTTCGGCAGTTAACTTTCCTTAGCCTCTTTCATTTGATTTTGCAACATAGACATAGGCTTACGGGGTCTGAGAATGGCAGAAAGCCCTGGATTCGAAATGCCCCGAAATAGTAACTAAGTGCTTGGCTAGACTCTGGGCATTCCCGTTAACACGATGTAAAGCTTTTTTCCGATATTATTCCGATATTATTCAAATCGGTCTAGCTCGCGTAAATCTTAATATTTTTCCAAAATAGTTTATGGGAAATCTTAAAATATGATATCTAGATATTATAATTTGGTGAAAAATCCGCCCCCTTTTTTCTGATTATGCACCCTAATGTACGTACATATTTTGGCCGTCGGCTCCTTATGTACCATGCACACAATACTCATTCACGCGCGCAAACACAAACACGCAGGCTAGTTAAGTCAAGTCAGGAAGCGCAAACAACTAAAGTACTAGCTGTTACAAAAGTTAACGGCAAACTTGTGCCTGCATAAAAATTAGAAAATCCGACAAAATGATCAGAGGAAGAATAACTTAGGAAAGCAAAGAAATGTTATGCCAAATATAAGAAAACTGCAACCAATTCACAGTGTATATGTATAGGAACTATGTATGTGCATACACACCATATACATATATTGGTATGCATGTCGAACGAACTCTGACTGGCGCAGTCAAGTGTAATGAAAAGTTCGAATCAATATTTGTGCAAGAAATTCAATTTCAGCGAATTAAAAATCGTATTGGCTCGCGACTTCGTAAGCGTGCAGAAAAATAAACTTTGAAAATTAGTGAGATTTGAGATTTGAAAAGTTTAGCCAAGTACATACTACTATAGGTGTATACACTCAGGGCTAAAAGTATTTGCCCACAGAATTTTTCGCACCATATACAACAACTTTTATTTAAGTAGTATGGTTAATACTACAGCGAAAAGCATTAAAATGATATTTCTGTAGTTTGTGCCAAACTCAACAAAATTCAATAAAATTCTACTCAAATGTTCAGCTTTTTAATCACATTATTTTGAGAGTACAGGTTTATAGCGCATTGAATTATAGTACAAAAAATGCTAGTTTGAAGTTTCTAAAACATCGCGTGGATCTTTGAAATTTTTTATTTTTTGAAGCTGTTTTGCATTTTTTCTATACAAAGTAACTGTTGATATTAGGCCACAAAAAAAAATAATTAACTTAAGAACGAGCACACCTAAAATCTAAACATTCTAAAAATAGAATTATTGTACAGTTTCTTAAATTTTTGTGTGAAAAAAAAATGCTTGTAAAAATTTCCAAAAATCAAACTTCTAGTTTATTATGCTAAAATTTTATGGACTGAAAACTGCAAACTCCCAGAAATCTAAACAAAATGTTGAAATTGTATACGAAAATTTTTTGAATTTTCCTGAGTTTATCATAAATTAGAAATTATATTTTTATGTCGTTTGGAGTATGAATTATATTTTTATAAAAAAATATGCGGAAAAACATATCAATTGTTGCATATATTGTGAAAAATTTTCTCGGCAAATACTTTTGGACGTGAGTGTACATAAGAGTATTCAACTCAGCTGGCTGATCAAAAGCTAATTCTTTGCGAAATAATTTAAGCGAAAGTTGTTAAAAGTTAAAACTTTGGAAATGTAAGTCAAGAAAGCAACAAAGAGTCCTAAGTAGGTGTATACATACGTTTGCTGAAAGACGGTCATAACACAAAAACTTATAAATTCGCGAAAAACGGCTTAGATCAGCCTTAATCCATTAGCGGTATTTCGTTAGAGTTAGAAAAGGTCAAAAAATGACGCTTGCGGGTGTTTAAAGTTAGATTTCTCAAAAATAAAAAGACATAAGAAATTTGTAGTAAATCTGTTCCGATCCAGAATTTTATATGTACAAGTAGATATCTAAATCCCTACATAAGGGGAAGAACGTCCAGAAAAAATATAGTTGTCGGGATTCTCGGAACTATTTCAAGATTTGAGGTCAAGTTAGCTGAGCTGAGGTGAGATCAGATGAGTGTAACGTAAGTTGTTAATTGCTTTAGTTTTTCCTGAGTCACAAAGTATTTAGTCTATACGAATTTAGCCAAAAGAAGAAGAAGAAGAAGAGAAATTCCTTAATACCTGAATACTTTAAATAGATCAGAGTATTCAGCGTCCGCTAAATACTTTCAATTTTTTACTTTGGTGTTTAGCAACTCCCAAATACCTTAGTAAATAGATACCTTCAATTAATAAGAATTTGGTACCCAAAATGTTACTTTAAAAAAACATACATATCGTCGTTTAAAGTACAAAACCGCGTATCAACGAAGTGCAAAAGCGCCTATGTGAGGTTGTATAAATTAATTTCTACATAGTAAAAACACTCATATTTCAAAATGGTTCTCTTTTTTATAAAGCAACCAGATTTCTGGATAATATATTTCAGGACGAATGGATAGGGATTGGGCCAAAAGCTTCTGTGAGCAAATCCAATTATTGACAGCAAATGTCAGTTACGCGGTTTTGCAAAATGACGATACGCGGTTTTGTACTTTAAGCGACGTTATGCTTTTTATGCGGTTGTTGTTTCTTCTTTGCTTTGCTCCTTGTTTGTTTTGACTTAAATAAAGGAAGCATGTGATTTTCTTATTTTCTTATTTGCTCAGCGCAATACATTATGTAAATATCGTAAAGAAATCACTCAGTTTTCCAATTAATCGGCTTGCATTAAAATAAGCTTCAGTCAAGTGTATCCGTAGGCAATCTGCAGTTGACAAAAGTATGTGAATTCGTAACATACATATGTATGTATGTATAGCTGTACATTTCAGCGCTGGCACTCGTTGCGGATTTATCACTGATTTAAAAGGAAAAACAATAAATAAATCTAGCAAAATGTAATCCCCGGTAGTGAAGCAACATTAATTTCGCTATACACACATACATATGTACATAAAAATATACAAGCATATTTGCATACATAAAAAGATTTACTTGTGTGTACATATGTATGTGTGTTAAATAATACAAAAGCAGCAAGTTGAAATGCATTCAATTGCATGTATTTGCATTGATGAGCATATGGACGTAAGAGGGCTGCATGAATTCATTCAAACTTCTAGCCAGAGTACAGAAGATTTTAATATTTTACCTCACATACAAAACACTCAGCATTTGGAATTTTGTAGGTTACGAATATACATTTTACTTTAAATTTTCTACCTTCAAATGAAAGAATACGAATGAACGAATGAAAAACATTCAAATCATTCAAACTCATTTCGGTCAAAGTATTTTTCTACAAACATATTTTTGTGTGTATTACACATACATATTTGAGTTTTTACATATGTATATTTGACTGCATCACCAAAATAAGTTGCGGTTTTTCCACCGAGATTACAAAATCTATTATGTGTCCACCAAAATATTTCGAAAAAATATTAAGATTTTCGTGATCTGGACCTATTTGATAATACCTCAAATAATTGAGGTTTTTATGAATAACAATAGTATTTAAAGAACTTTTTGAAACAAATCGCCTCAGATGACAATTACTAAACTTAAAAAATCTGCGTAAAAATATTTAGAAATACTTTCAACGGAATCGTAATAATGAGATTTTTGAAGCTGTTTTTTAAGTTTTTTCAAAGATTGGTATAAGAAAAACTTTAAAAGTATTTTTATGCAAATTTTTTAAGCTTAAACCGTTTAGTGATTTGAAGAGATTTTTTTTCAAAAAAATCTTTAAGAAACTATTTTTGTTCATACAAAACTGCATTTCTGGAGGTATTTTTAAATTGGTCCAGCTCACGTAAATCTTAATATTTTTCCGAAATATTTTAGTGGAAGTCTTAAAATATAATAGATTTTATAATTCCAATGGAAACAGAGAACCGTTTTTTTTTTTGTATGGGGAGTGATGCAGTCTAATATACATTAAAGAAATATTTTTGAATATTCACACAAAAAATTGTAATTTATTTCAATTCAATTTAATATAACTTTGAAAATTGTAATGTCGACACATATATCAGAACAAGTATTCACTCAAATTAAAAAAAAAAATAAGCCCAAATCATTCATTCGTTTTGTTAATGAAAAATGCACAAGCAGTTTTGAATGAATTCATGCAGCGCTCTGGTACATATATATGTATGTATGTATGTATATGTGGTAGGTTGTTTTTATTTATTTGTATTTATAAATAAATGGATACGTAAATATGCAAATTGCAAATGTTTGTTGGGAGTATTTGCATTGACGGAATTGAAAAATTCGCAGAACAATCAAACGTTTGCCAAAAGCAACATGAGACTTGAGTGGATTGCATTGTGGCGCCTTGATGTATGCAAAGAAATCACACAAAAACTATGTAAATATGTATGAATTCTTAACCAGAAACAGTTGCCTAAGCAGATTCCGGAATGTACTTGTACATAAGTACTCGCATGTGCACATGTACATATTTATGTACTCGTAGCTTTGTGGCCTTATATTTAGATAAAGAAAGCACAAACTTTGCCTATGTATCTGGACTAATATAGTGTGTACACTAGGGTGGCTCAAAAATTTTCTTGCGCGAAATTCGATGCGATATTTTTTTCCATTTGACCTAAATAACATATGAATACCTTTACAAAGTTTTGTTTCTATAGGAGGACGATATCCCGTGCCGACTTGAAGTTAAAGTTTTGGTTACGAAATTACACGGAATGAATATGTAATCTCACATGACATATTTGCCTTGTGTATCGCACACATAAAAGTGTAGTTCAATCGCTGTACATCTAATTTTTTTATAAAACTCTAGAACATTTCATAACCAGCACGACTTAAATCCACATTTCAAACTTCCTACAAATATTATAAAAATACACCGAATAATTTTAAACTTTTTATTACAATTTTTTAGAAAAGCTCAGCTTTATATCCCATTAAATTTTAGTAGGTTAAAGTTCAAATTTTAAATCGCTAGAAAGACGCTTTAATTTTTAGTAATTTGTTTTTGGTAATTGTGCTAATATTTTCCTCCATATAAAAAAAATTGTCGAGCTTTATATGGGAGAAAAGGCCTAACACCGTCAACCAAAAAAAAAATTATTAAAAATCAAGGTGACTTGAAATTTGCACGCACTTCGAGCTTTTTAAATTAAATGGGCTATAAAATTGCATACCTGCAAATTTGTATAAAAAGTTTAAAATTTTTAGGTGTAATTGTTAAAGCTTGTTTAATTTATATAAATGGACCAAGCTTTGCCCGGAGTGCATGTACTTTTTTAAAGTTTTCAAGATTTGGATGACTTTAAAAAAATGTGTTTGAAAAAGAAAATGGATTTCGATATCTATTAAGTAAATTCCTTATTCTATAATTCAGGTGGCAACTATATTCCGAAATACGCTGGAATGAATGGTACTTATCTTGAGCGTATATCGACGGCTGAGTGGAAGATCGACCTATCTCGGCAGACAGTTCAAAAACACCCTATCTCAGAAACAACTCTCTATATCAGAAAACTTTTTAAAAACGCCCTACTTCAGAGTTTGATTGAAAAATGCCCAATCTCAGAATTTGGTTGAAGAACGCACTATCTCAGCTACCGATGCAAAAACGCCCTATGTCAGCTTATTTTCAATGTATTTTCGTTTTAGATGAGGCATTTTTGAACCAAATTCTGAGATAGGGCGTCATTCAACTAAATTCTGAGATAAGGAGTTTTTCAATAAAATTCTGATGTAGCTCGTTCTTGAACAGTTTTCTGAGATAGGGCGTATTTGAGCTGGCTACCGGGATAGGTCGATATTCCACTCACCCATCGATATATACTGTGTATACATAAAAAAAATTGATTGAAATTAACAAAATACAATTTTGTATTACATAGAAGCGTGGCAACCCTTATAGAAAATATTTTCTGACCAAAGTTCTCAACAATACCTTTCATTTGACATTCATATTGCGATGTTTTAGATAAATTGTGTAGAATCGAAAATAAGTGGCAACTTTACACTATTATCCTATGGGATAAGATTTTGTATATAGGGAATGCATTGCACCGCTGCCGATTTAAAAGCACACATGAATGCTAGAAAATAAATATCGGACATTCATTTTTGGTAATTTGCGAAATAAACATGTTTTGTGCTTAGTTTATAAATATATGCACATTAAAAAAAAATAGGACATAAGTTATTGGATATAAATTTTTGATTATTCAAAAACAGAAGATTAAAATTTGATGAGAGCAGATATACGTAATATTTTTTTTGTAATTGGAAAACTGAACATAAATTTGTATACATTTAACAAATGGGACAAAAAGTTTCGGATATACATTTTTGATTCTTCGAAAGCTGAACATTAAGATTTGATGGGAGCAGGTGGATGTAATAATTTTTTTTTATAATTGAAGAACTTAACTTAAAGTACTGGATATAAATTTTTGATTAAAACTGAAAAATAAAATTTTATGGGAGCAGGGTGATGTAAGAATTTTTTTTTATTAATTGAAAAACTAAATATAAATTTGTAGACATAAAAAATTTTTGGACATAATTTGTGGGATACAAATTTTTGATTATTCAAAAGCTGAAAATGAAAATTTTATGGGAGCAGGTGGATTTAGTATTTTTCTTTATAGTTGAACAGCTAATTAATATAAATAAATTTTGATCCATTTTGCATGTCTATATGTTTATTTCCTGGTCAAAGATTTTTATCAATTTTTTTAATGGTCAAAAATTGTACCTGTTTTTAAATTACCAATAAATTTTGACCAGTTTTTGGACGACTCAAAAATGTATACCCACTTTATAATTTCCAAAAATGTATGTCCAGTTATTATATAGCATGTAATTTTTGCCTCGTTTTTAAATAACTGAAAATGTACAACCACTTTTTAAATGATAAACTTTTTAAAGACAATAACGAACTTTGAAATGCAAGATATTATTTATTTTTCCCTTTTATTCAATTCAAATCAACTTGCAAATTTCATTACAAGCTACTAAATTTAATTAAATAAAATTGAAGTCAGCAACCAAAAAAAAAAATTTCATAATAGCCAGTGGGCAATACTGGGACCATTTAAACATTGCAAAGCAGTATACGCTGCAGTTTAACTGTCCTGTTTCAATTGTTTTTACGGATATATATACACAACTGTACTCCTTGTAGCAGTTTCTTAGTTAGTTTTGCATACCAAAATATGCAAAATACTACATTGGAAAAGTTATATTGAATTCTTGTGGCTATAAAACCACTTTTCAACGCCAACAAAGCCTTAGCCAAACAAACCGAACTTTTGCAACCACACAAAAGAAAATATGCATTTTTGCACAAACCAATAGGGGTATTCTCCAAATCTTGCAAAGCCATTGCACGTAGCACGGATTGCACGGATTGCATAAATTGCAAACACACAACAAGAAAATTCATGGGAAACAACATTTCCTATCGCTGCAAAATATGCAACGTCGAAACCCATGTATATATTTTGCAAAATAGCATAGCAAGATAATAGCGACCCTGTGCTAGTTGTTTTGTTGTTGGAATTGCTACATATTTCTCTCATTCCTCTCATCTCGCTCACTTAATTTTTTTTTGCTGTCTCTTGTTATTGTATTTGATACATAATTTCGCTGCTTGCTCCCCATGCATGCTACCTCTTTGCAATGGGGTGTTCTCGTATTCTTCGAAATTTGGAATAGTATTTTTGCATTTCGTGCAATCCGTGCATCGTGCAAGACTTCGAGAATACCCCTAATATATTATGTATGTGTATGTATTGTAGTATACTGTATTGTGTTGTGGTAGCCAATATATGTATGTATGTACTATATACAATACTAGAACTTAGTCATGCTCCTGCATCATCAAACAAAGTGTACATACCTACATACATACATACATATGTATATTATCTACGAATGCACTGTGAAGCCCTTTATTATTCAAGTGTCAAAATTAGAGAGTCTAAGCCAGTATTGCAAAGCTCATGAAAAACTTTCACAAACTAAAGAAACCGCAAGGCAACAAAACGACCAAAATACTTGTAACTAAATAGATGAGCATGTATGTATGTACATTAGGGTAGTCCAATAAAGAATGCTTGGAAGTTTAAAATGTTAAGCTCTCACCTCCTAAGATTTTTCTAAATGTACAAAAAATAATATTTAAAACCGCTTCGAAGCCCACGAAGTTTTCCATTTATTTTATTTATATGATGAAAAACACCTTGAAAATCAATACTTTTTTAATACTAACTACCATTTATAGGTCCCCAAAAAACCCAAAAAAATTCGATGGGAGGACCCATAAAAAACCGTTAGTAAAAAAATGGTAAAATAAACAGTAAGATTTTACTATCGGAGGTCTCCGGAAGAGAAACAGATTTCTTCGATTGAAAAAATATTGATTTTCAAGAGTTTCATACGATATCTATAAAACAGTGGGTTTTCCCATATAAAATGTAATAATATAATAGATTGGCACTTACACATAAGTTAGTGTTTGGCCGAGCTTCTCCTCCGATTTGTGGCGTGCGCCTTGATGTTGTCACACAAAGCGGAGGCACCTACAGTGTTACGCCGACTCCGAACGGCAATTGTATTTTTATGAGAAGCAGTTTTTCATGGAAGAAATACACTCGGAGGTTTGCCATTGCCTGCCGGGGGACGACCGCTGTTAAGAAAAAACCTTTTTTCTATATTTTTGCGATGTTGCTTTGACCATGGTTTGAACCCAGGCGTTGCGGAGTGGAAGCGCGCACTGCTTACCACTACACCACAGCGGCCGCTACAAATACATATAAAATGTGTGGGCATTAAAACTCCGACTTTACTTTTTTACTTACCGCCCTAATGTGCATGCCTTCGTTGTGCCATAAAAAGAGCAAAACGTAGTGGTAGCTGTCGAAGCCATCTCGGAGGTGTAGAACTTCCTAAGAAAACTACCATTTTTTGTAACAAAAGAAGTTTTTTTTTATGTTAATAGCTGTGGGTGTTATATTTCTTGCAATAATTGCATGGAAACGTAAAATGTCAGACATTACTAATCATGGCTAGCAAGTATGAAAAACTTAAAACGTAGCAAAGTATATAGAGAAAAAAATTCACAGAAAATGTTAACAACAGCTAACAAACTAGGAAAACAGTAACAGTGAGAAATTTACCGACACGTGCTCGATGGCTTGAAGGGGCAGCAAAGCGGTTTCGGAATTTCTTAACATAGAAAAATAATACTCAACTCAGTAGGAAATTTTTTATTAACATACTAGTTTATGCTCGTATACGAGGCACCATGGCCCATTTTCCTTTAATCATTTTTTTATATTTAAGGACAGGTTTTTCAAAAACAAAATTATTTTATTTTCAGAATTAATCACAAATTCACATAAAGTGGTAAGGAAAAAAAGCTATAATTTTTTAATAAGGATTAGCGGTTTTTTCATCGCATGATTTGATTATAGTTACCCAATCATGTGTTGAGAGAAATATATTTGTATGACCTTTTTCGAGTGTAACACTTTCACAGCTACTAAAGGCCACTTTGCTTTCAAGACTTGCAGATCCTGCAGGCCTTTACTTATGTATATAAGGGCAAAGGTGAAGGGAACATGTAGTGGAAGAAAATTATGAATATAAAAGCGAAAATAAGGATAAATATAAAGAAAAAGATGAGGATGAGGATACCAATAAAAGTAAAGATGAAGATAGAGGAAGAAAGATTAAAATAAAGGAAATTATAAAGAAAATGGCATAGATTGAGACACAAAGACCTAATCTGGGAACTATCTTCGGATTTTAGAGATTTTCAGGATTCTCGGGACTTATATAATAATTGATATTTTTATCGGGTTTGTTATCGCTATTTTAATAGATTTTGTTATCGAAATCTTTATCGCTTCTGCTATCTATATGAATATCGATTTTATAATCGATATTTTTAGCGATTTTGTTATCAGTTATTAGTTTTGTTATCGATATTGTTATCGATACCTTACAGATTTTGTTATCGATATTTTTTCAGATATTTTTATCGATTTTCTAATCGATTTTTGTTATCCATTTCTTTATCGATTGTTAATAGATTTGGTTATCGATAATTTCATCGATTTTGTTATCGGTATTTGTATCGATTTTCTAATCGATTTTGCTGCCAATATTATTATCGATTTTTCCATGGAAAGTTTTGTCGAATTTGTCATCGATTTTGTTATCGATATTTTTATCGGTTTTGTTATCGATATTTTGTTGAATGATACTATCGATTTTGTTATCGATAGAGTATAAAGATAAAAATAATTATAAAGGAAAACAGAATAAAAAAATCTGCTGAAACGTATTCACGTCCGTAATTACACAGCACGCGAATTTCTTCGAATTGTGTCAGCAATTTTTTTTTTTTTTTCAGTATCCTTCCGGACAGGGTTTTTTCTGGAACTTTTTCACCTTGCAAATCTTCCACCTTGTGTTTTATCTCAGTTCTACGCAAACATAAGTATAAGAAAATAACCTTGTTAGCCAATTTAATTCCTGAAGTGTTCGAATTCTTCGTTAGTGTGTTCACAATTCTTTCCTTCTCTCCTTTCTTTCTATCGGTTTTGAAGCCCGGAAGCCCTCTTAGGTAATTTTTTAAAGACAAATCAGGTGGCTTCTGAAAAATTGCAGTTACATTTTCTCGCAATTCCAATTTCCTTGCAATTTTCACGTTATATAACCATTTTATTTAACGAAAGGACCCTCATTATTTTCTAATATTTAATGCAGTATGAAATATTCAGTTTGTATGGAAGTACCCAAAAGATGAAAATTACTTATAAAATAGTAGCATTAAAAAAAGAAACAGAAAAATGGAGCAGCTAAAGCAAAAATATAATTGCTAAATGCATTGAAATCTGTGGTCACACTGATAGTGATAACCAGGGAACGGATTTTTAGGACCTAAAAACCTATAAAAAAGGCAAAATAATTTAACGAAATAGGCTGGAAAAGGCAAAATAAAATAGCGAAAAAGGCAGGAAAAGGTATTGGAAAAAAGGCAAAAAAAGGCAAAACAAAATAGCGAAAAAGGCAAAAAAAGCAAAATAAGGCACTAAAAAAAGACAGAAAATACGAAGAACAATCAAAAAATATATTTATTTTAGAAATGTTTATATTAAAAGTAAAAAGAGAAAAACTATGAACTAGTTTCATTATATGAAAAATTTTTACTTTGAATCTTTGACTATTTTATCCTTTCGATTTTCTAACTCATAAAACTTTAATGTGTATAGTTGTAGTAACATTGAACCACAAGATGCATTTTGAAGTTTTCTGACAGCATTTTCATTAGATTTTCGCGAAGAAAAGTCTTGAATGTACTAAATGTGCGCTCGACGTAAGTTGATACAAGTGGAGCCCAATTTAAATATGGAACGTTTGAAACGTTCATATTATTAGGAATAAGGGCATTTTCCTCGCCCTTTACAATTTTATCCACACCCCTTATTGTCTCCAAGCCTACGTTTGCTGAGAAAACGGCTTTGAATTTTTTCAACACCAATTTGGCAAGAGGTCCCTGCGCTTCTATAAGCCGCATGGGCATGAGTATATTTTTTATTCTAAAAAAAAAATTGTAAATGCTATTATCACTTTTTAAAGGTAGAAAAGGCAAAAACGGCAAAAATCTTAAAAAAGGCAAAAAAAAGGCAAATATCTTAAAAAAGGCAAAAAAAGGCAACATCAAATGTGTATATATGGAAACAGGGAAAGCTTAATCGTGGACATTCATAATCGAATATACTCTATCTCTTTAGTAGAAAAAAAGGCAATTTCCATAAAATCCGTTCCCTGGTGATAACTGTCTCGGCGCCCATAGGAACTTTAGAGGAAAATGTAGGAGCTCAGCCTCGAAAAGTTGCAAACGAAAGAAAGAAGGAAATGGCGCCCACACATAATACGTTTTTTCACGGTTGGCATTTTGACCGAAATGCCCCATTTTTGGTACATTTTTTCAATTTGGTACACCGGTATTTATCTTTCAGATTTGGCACATTTTTGAAATCTGCTAATATATTTGTTACTGATATCATATACCTACTCAATAATCTCACACAGTAAATTGGAAAACATTTCAGTATAACCAAATAGCCATTTGTGCGTTACTTGACATTGCGACTGCAGTTCATAGAACATCATACGAAGCACGGTCCAAGGCCATGGCAAGAAAGCATATTTCTTCTAATGCAATTACTGCATGCATCAAAAGTATTTTGAATCCAGAACTATAAGGCAGTAAGAATTAGGAGGCAGTAAGTAGGATCCCCTGGAAAGTTTAACGGGCAACACTTTTGGCTATGCAGACAGGCTGTTAATCTATATGGCGGCTGCAATATTGTCTCTAGTTTGCAGGCAGCCTTAAAACTCATGGAGAAACGGTGCTCTGAAAAGGATCTATCAATAAAGTCCACCATCGCCAGTTTCACTAAAAGAAAGAAAGTCAATGTGGCTAAATCGCAACCGGATGTTTCGAATATTTAGTCATCGCAAGAGGAGAGGTATTTAGAGTAAACACCGAATAAAAAATTCAACTGAAACAGTGAAAGCCTTCGCAGAAAGAAAAATGGGGCCAGGATAAGTATCTTGTCTGACAGCCACGTAGTATCAGGGCCTGTGGACAACTGGAATACTGGATACTGGGACATGGAAGGTTTCGATGGCAACGAATAAGTTGAACGGTGTACGACAACGGGATAAGGCAATCTAGAAACTTTTAACTCCCCTAAAAGAATCTCGGAATGACTCCTGAATTTTAGTCCGGAAGGCCTGTGCACTTTCACAGGCTATCTGACTAGACTGCAGGTTTTGTGGATGGAATGAATGTATAATATGCGATTTTCCACGTATCATAGGCCTAAGACTCTTATAAATATATCGTCTCCGTCCAGAATCTGAGACATGACACCCTATAAAGCATTTAAATTTACGATTGCTCCAGTGTGGAATGATCTTTTATAACAACTAAGTTTATACTAAAACAACTATTTGTCCGTTTTTATAGAGAATTTTTCTTAAGGAAGGTATATTCCAGCATTATAAAAAAGTTCACAAAATACGTGAAAAATTGGTTTATTAACTGTAGCACCAATGTGTAATTGGAACATGTTTGAATAGCTAAATCTAAAGCTAACCATATTTTGGTACATTTTTTACATTCTGGTACAGTTTTTGGTACGCAAAAAAACAGGTATTGGCAACCGTGCGTTTTCCTGGTACTGATATCAATGCTTTTTTGTAGTATGTATGTATGTATGTATGTGCTTCTTGAGTGTAAATAAAAAGCTCTCGTAATCACATACATGAGGTTGTAATTTAGTGCTGCTAATGAATTTAATTCCATACCAACCGATCCTTGACAAGCTGCGTTCCACTAGTCGGTTGAAATGAGAGGCGCTAGTCGATGGGTTAAAAGCAGTGAATATCGAGGTAGCTGCATCTATTTTTGTGTGAAACCACGCAATCATGCGTCTGGAGAAGGAAGGTTGCCAAAGAATTGCGAAGTGCTAGCATAAGGAGTGAAAACACAATGAACAAAGGCTACGTATGTAAAAAAAAAACATACATCTTCGTTTGTATTGAAGATGGAAAAGTGCTTCGTTTGTGTATGGGTTCCATTGGAAAAGGAAATCCTTTGCTTGCAATGGTGTGCTGAAGATGTATGCGAATTCCTTTTATTTGCTCTTCTTCTTTTGCGTTGTATTGAAGAGATGTGCCATATAAATAAATGCTGTAACATTTATATAAGTATACATATTTATACGAATGTACATGAGGGTCATCCAAAAAAGTAAAGTCGAAATTTTAATGCTCGCACCCCCTAGAATTATTCTGTACCGTAATTAAAAAATATTTAAGGTTGCTCAAAGCATTCAAAGTTTTCCATTTTTTTTATATGAGAAAAAATCCAATATTCGTAGAAATTGTATAGAATTCTTCTCTTCTAGACCCTTTTAATAATAATACAAAATTGTTTATTTTGTTCATTTTCCAATATTAATTTTATATAGGTCCCCCAAAAACCCCAAAAAATGCAATTAGAGAACCCATAAAAAATTTACACTATTAAATAAAAAATTTAAAATAAACAATAAATATGTAAATATTTTTTGATTTAGAAATATGAAAAAACAGACGTAAGATTTTTCGGTATAGAACAATTCTAGCGGGTGAGAGCATTAAAATTCGGGCATGTATTTTTCGCATGCATTTTTGGACCACACTAACGGACAGACATACATACATCGTATGTGCATAAGTAGCCACAAGTGTGCGTATAAAAATAAAATTAAGTCACGTTACATCGTCTTAATTGCAGCTCAACGCAAATTGTTCGGAAACGTAAGCTTAATTACTCACATAGCCACATATCTGTAGTTGTACAGTCAAACTTCTCTATAACGAACTTCTGAATAACGAAGCCTTTTTTCTGCGAATCAACTACAAAAATGTGAGAGCTGAATCATTTTCATACTTTTTACAACGAATTTATCCGAATGCGTCAGTACGTAGTTTTTTACCAATAAATGTATACTGCATTCAAGGGAATTCATAAATTTTTAAAATGATAATTATGTATGTATGTATGTATATTCTAACATATTGCTTCTTTCAATGTGTTCGACATTTTAGTCGAGGAGGATCACTTCAAATAAAATTGTTAAAAAACGCAATTTATTCCTATATGAATAATGAATTCTCTATGTATATAACGAAGTAATTTTTCAGGTTTTTTGGCATTCATTATAGAGAAGTTGAACTGTAGTTGCACAAGTAGTCATAGAATCTCTGCTATTTTTAGTGTGCTTGAGTATGTTAATACGTTTACCTAAAGACTCACAAAGCAGCTACTCAACAAATGATCATTACTCACTGCAGCTCCACTGCAAATACTAGTCTCACCGATGCGTACATTACGAGATTAAATTTCTGTGGTTGTTTTCGTTTACTTAAACAAATTTTAACAAAACCGCACTCAACTTTTCTGCTCCTCATACTCTCTTAGGTACATTTCCATCTCACCACTTTCCGAACTTTTATAACCGAAAAATCCTTTTAATTAATTTGTTAGATTTCACGTACCTGATGCGGTACCAATGCCAAAGAAAATGCTACTCATTTTACACCAGTAAGTTACATGCATGCACACATAACATACATACTTACACGCATGCCATATCGATGGCTGAGTGGAAGATCGACCTATCTCTCGGCAGCCAGTTCGAAAACGCCCTAAGTCAAAAATTTTTTCAACAATGCCCCATTTTAGAATTTGATTGAAGAACGCCCTATTTTAGAATTTGATCTAATCGCATCTAATTTTTTTTTGTCACCCGAAGGACGGAATAAAAGTTGCACAACGGCAAAAGTTTTTAGAAGTGACTTACGTTTTACTTTGAGTTATTTAACTCTAAAGTCGTCGTACGAATTTCACGTCCGACGTTATGGAAACACACATATGTAGTTTAAGCTTAAAGCAGCTTTGGCCACTTTCGCGAGTTGGTTTTTGTTTTTAACCGACTTCCAAAAAAGGAGGAGGTTATCAGTTCGTCGGAATATTTTTTTATGTATGTTACCGCATAACTTTGGACCACGTCAACCGTTTTCGATAGTTCTTTTTGCATCGGGAAGGTAGTGTCTCAGAGGTGGTCCCATACTAATCTAGTTAAGATCCGATCAGTGGATCATGAGATATATATTATATATAAATTTTTTGTTTATGAGAGTTGAAGTCGGTTTTTTTTTGCTAAAAATTACTTGTTTTTTCTATTTTCAACCAAAATAGTAAGAGCATTTTTCGAATGTTTGCTTCATTATTAAATCTAAAAATAAATTAAAAATATATATATGTATGATTTAATTATGTGGATATCCATTTATTCAAAATGATTATACATCGCTTTTTATATATATTTAATTAAGCTTAATTTTTAAAGATAAACCTATTTGAATTAGAAGAAAAATTAAGTACATTTATAGATACTGTGAATGAATACAAATAAATAGGATTAAATAAGTATGTAGTGAGTAAGTACATACATATATTCATTGGTTTTTAAGCATACAACGCACAACACATTATGAGTTACATATGTACATACACATGTGTGCGTTACAATCACAATTAAAGCTGCATATCCGTTAGCTGTTTTTTCATTACGCTTATTGCGAATGCCAAAATACATACTAAATTCATATAATAGTTTCCCACATTGGAGAAAACATGCCATTCATTTTTTGCACACCTTGATGGCTTAAAAAACATTAATTACATTTACGATTGTGAGGAATTTTAAAAAAATATACACATAGTTCACATTTGCTGCTGTTTCTTGTTTGTTTGTATCTCTTTAAGCTACATTCATACGTTCGTTTATTGCGCACTTGTACAGTTTGCAGATATTTCTAAGTATTTCTTTGTTTTTGTTGCATTCTAGAATGTTCACCACATACTTTATGGTTAAAAAAAAAATGCGTAAAAATGTTTTCTTGTTTTATAATATACTCCTTTTTAATACAATATTATTGTTGCCGCCGATGTTTGCTGCTTGCATTTACAGCCGGTTTCACCAGCAATTTAAATGGAAAATGATTTTTTTTATTTTCTGCCAATTTCCATATCAAATTCATAAAATTAAAATCATTTTTCATTTAAATTGCTTTTGTAAAATTGGCTGCTAGTGTTTGATTTTTTTTTTTATTTATTTATTTTATTTTTATTTATTTTTTTTTGTATTGGAGTTTTATTATTATCTTTGTTTTGATTTGTGGATTTTTTCTCATTTTTTTTTTTAATAAAATTTTTTTTTTATTTTATGTTTCGGTCTTTTGCTCATTCTTTGCCTTTTTCGTCTTTCATCTTTGGTGTTTTTTACATTTCTTAGTTTTTTTTCAGTGAGGTTTGAGTGGCTAAGAAAAAGCTCGCTTAAATTTTTTAGCTCATAAAATTTTCAGTACAATATTTAAGTTAGGCTATGAAAATATTTCGTATGTATATGTATTAAATACGTAGTTGTTTTTTTTTGTTTTCAATTTTAATTTTGTCTTCAATACACGTCTTTGTTGTAAATTTGTGGAAATCCTTGTTTTTTGTAGTTGTTGCAGGGTTTTCAGCCACTGTCTTAAAGCAGCATATCATCGTCGCTTTCCGTAAATTCTCCATTCGGCTCAAGCAGTAGATTAGCCTCTTCGTTGGACTGTACCTGCAGAAGAAAGTGATATGTCAACAATTATTTCGTTTAAAAAAACTACTATAGAAATCATAATAAAAGAAAAATAAAAAGTAAAATTTTACAAACATCTAAGCAAACAGGACATATCGTCCAATCTGTGTGGAGATTTTTTACATTAGTTCAGGCTGGAGCTGCTTATTACTTGCCAGTTTGCTTCACCAAAGAGCATTTTTTCTATGATTCTCTCAACGCTAATTTGATGCTGGATGATGATGGAGTCTATGTACTATAACGAAGGCAACGGGGACAATTTTCAATTCTTGGGGGAGATGCTCCGATCTAAATATTGGCGCATCAAGTAGATTTTAAACAAGTTAAAAGGAACACGAAAGCAGTAAACAATCGCGGCAAGTAGTCGGGGTTCTGTAAATTAACCGCAAGTGATATGTAATTATTTCTAGGCAGCATAAGATCCCGGTTTCTTATCTTCTCACTATGTGTTAGGGTATAAAGCATTTTGTATGAATGTGCACAGGGTAAAAGTTTTCTCTGCCCATTGCTAATATACTGATAGGAATTTTAGAGCATTTCTCTAGTGTCCCTATTGTACTTGTCTACTTTGCGCGTTCCTTAAGTCCACAGTTGGATGTAAGTAGTACCACCCATTTGAAGAGTTAACATGCACCTCCGACTTTTGGAACTGCCAGGCCTTAAGCCATGCTGTGGTGATCCTCCCACAATGATAATCCTGTTTTCAGCTTACCTGTTTAGTCTCAGTTTCAAAGACAATTTTGACTTAATTTAAAGAACGAAAAATTACACTGAAGATGGCACAATGCCGAAACCGGTTTGTCTGCAAACCAAACTTGACGAGGGATGACGGAAATTCGTTCCAAAATAAATTAAAATTTTAGTTTAATTTAGGGACCGAAAATATCCGTAAAATACCAAATTTTTCATCTGTAGATCATTGCAAAAGAGCTATTTTGCATTCTTATTTTTCCGAGCAAGTATACTTGATAAACTTTGATTTTTATTTTTCGGTCAAATTCAATCGCTCTTTATATTTATTTTTATTTTTTTTTTTTAATTCCCGGTCAATTTTAACCGTTATAATGCAATACAGACTGCATATTTTTTGATCATTTGAAATATTGTATGATCTAAAAAATTAAAACTGAAAGTAACGGTTATAATATGACAGAAAAAAAAAAATCAAAAATAACGGTCAAAATTTTATCGCAAAAATAAACAACCGAAAACAACGAATATTCTTGTTCGAAAAAATAAAAATAAAAATTATAAAAGAGCGGTTAAATTTCATCGGAAAAATATAAATACCATTTTAAGGGTTAAATTATCATTTTTATTTTAAAGGACCCGTCACGGTAGGTTAAAATTAAATCAGAATATAAAACAAACAGCTTTGAACAAATTTGAATCTAAATTGTTAAATAATGCATTTTAAATTCGAATAAGAACTAAAATCAAAACTTAGTATTGACATCAAAATCAAATTAGGAATAAAATTTTAACTTTAACTTAAAATTAAATACACCTGCAGTCCTTTAACTCATAAGTGCATACTAACTTACCCTCGAATAACGCACCGCCGTGGTGCTGCGTCTAAATAAACGTCTCACGCTATTCCGGCGTTCCGGCGAAAAAGCAAACACTCCCAGGCAAGCGACAAAGCAAGTCAACGATAATATGGCCGCCAATATAGCTGCACACGCAGGCACGCACACATACATATACATATAGAAAGATACAAGGATAGATAGATTGTGAAGAAATTGGAAAATTGCAAAATGTAAAATTTACTGTGGTAAAATAGATTAAAAAACGCATATAGTACGAGTACGAGTAGGAGCAATAGAAAATAACCTCATCGCAACAAAGTTAATTTACCTCCAATGGAGCCAGTTTGCTCGGCAGGATGTGCGCCGCCTGCTGGTGTGGCGCTTGTTGTGCTGATCGTTGAGGACGTTGTCGTTGAAGCTATCGTTGTAGTTGTTGTTGTTGTTATTGTTATAGTATTGCTGCCATTATTGCTATCTGCTGCCACTGGTGGCGGCACTACTAGTCCAAGGAATTCGCAGATCTCCGGCGTACGCTGCACCAAAACCAAGTTGCATTCCTTAGGAGACTGTAAAAACACGAAGTAAAGAAGAAAAAGAAAATGGTATAAGTGGATGTGTAGTAAGAAAGGCTGGGAAAATGCAAAGAAAAAAATATCCAATTTTATTTGCGTTAAAAGTAGAGCAGAAAGTAGTTTGCTAGTTAATAAAGTAGTTGGCTGCTTTAATCATTGCAGCAGCTAGTCACTGCATATAAGGGTGGTCCATAATCATTGCTTTTAATCATATATATGTTATATTAACAGGGGCAGACCGTTTCCCGGTGGAGAACTTTACAGAAAGTCGGTATGTGTCATATCGCCGCGGAACGAAATTAATCGATTTACGCTTGAAGAACTTGGAAAATAATATACATTTGTTTCCTTCAAAAGTCATTGTTGTGGAGCCCAAACAGTGCGCTTCTTGAAAAACAAAAATTGCCCGAAATGAGGCAAAAGGTAAGTGAGACTGGCTTACTAGTGGAAAACACGCACGGTCCCCACTAACGAGAATGTGGCTGCCGTAGCCAAGAGTGTGCGAGCCAAGATCCAATTGGCCCCGGCAATTGAAGTTACACGACCGTCCCCCTTCCGTTATCGCTTCTCAATTTGGGCCTTAGAGCAGCTCTAAGTGGTCAACGAGTTTGCTCGAAAAAAAATTTTTTTTTTTTTTTGGTGAAGTGCATTTTCATCTTGGCGACTATATTAACAAACAAAACTGCCCCTTCTGGAGATCGGAAAACCCGCACGTGATCGTCGAGAAGACAATGCATCCTCAAAGAGTGATAGCTTGGCGCGGATTTCGAGCGTTGCCACCATTGACCCATTTTTTCTTTGAAAATGCCGCTGGAACGCATTTTTTTTTTTAACCACTCTATGGACCACTCGCACTCGTATAACATACAAACAAACATAAATGTGTGCATTGTCCTTGCTAGGCGTTTTTTGTTGCCATCAAAAATTACAAAATATGTGTTTTAGTAGAAATATGCGCTTACAATTTGCTTAAGTGAACATTAACGTTCGAGCGCGTGACTTACACAACGCCCCGAACGCGCCCCACCGCACCACCTCCGTCCACACGCAGCAGTATTCTAGCAGCCAGTAATGTGACAACCAGCGAGGCAGTCAACACCGAAGCTGTAGCAGCAAACTTAAATAAAAACCCATTTTCAAATTGCTGCGTATAAATGTAAATGCCTGTCAACTGGCTAGGGATGTAATTGCTGTTGTTGTAGCATTGTAGCGACACTAGCGACATACTTGTACTTGTACTTGTACTTACATACTTTCCACCGACTGCATTCACACTGAATGTCATCTGCCATCGGGCAGGCTGCAACGCATTATGTGGGCTTTTTTTGCACTGCCACTTTCAAGGAAGCATGCAAGAAGAAGCTGATGGCTCAGGTACTTCGGCGAAGACACACAAAAACGGAAGCATTCAGGAAATAAGCAGGCAAACAGACAATTTTCCACCTTGTAAAAAGCTAATGCGACAGCGTAGATAGTAAAATGTGGCAATGTTTAAGAAGAAAAAATGCAGAGCAGAGTAAAGTTTCGGCGCGCAAAGCGTGGCAGATGGAGGAGTTGCAGCGCATAGTAGTTAACCTCGGGACGGAGTGAATGAATATGGGAGTGGCAAGGCGCAGGAGCCGATTTTTTTAGAATAATTTCAAACGGTTTTTTTAACAATAAAGCTGAAAATTTGATTATTTTTTTTTTTTTTGTTCTTTTAATAATTTTCTGAAATTTGCAGCAGTTGTAAATTGTTCTTATTTTGTTACACGCAGTTTATTGACTATCAAAATTGCGCCTATTAATTAAAAATTTATTAAACACTAAATTTTTGCTAAAAAGCCATGTTCGAATCAATCAAAAATATAAAAAAAATTCTTTAACCCCACTGTATAAAAATATGCAAATGCAATACATACCTATAAATTCAAGGCTGTATTTAAGAAAAAATGCCTAACTTTGGTCCTTTTTTTGAAAAATCGGCCCCAACCGATTGGTAAGGAATTTTATCAGCTTTTGTAAAATAAAAATTAAAATCGTATGAAAATTGAGGCGTCTAAACTGATTTGTACACGACCACCTTTATTCGCCCCACTGTGCGGCGCTGTGGCGCTTTAATATTCTGCCAGCATTAGTTGTGCTGTTATATCGCCACTGCGCTACAACTTGTTGCTGCTTTGTGCTCACAGCTTAGTTAAAGTTCCAAATTTTTAAAAGTAAAAAAAAATTATATGCAGCATATTAAAGTATGCGCCTTAAGGTAGACTACTGTGCACTGATAAGTTGACAGTAAAATAAAGCGTATTCGCATAGGAAAAAGGAGTATAACTAAAAAATGTTGTGTGTAGAAAGAGAAAGCGGGTGCGAAAAAGTAAGACCGTTAAACGAAATGCATTTATGGCAAAATAAAGTGTTGAAAAAATACCAAAAACAAAAAATAAATGTACATTTCAACTATGCAATTTCGGTTTGTACTGTCAACTAAACTTCAGCGAACCGAATAGCACGTCAACGGAAAAATATAAAAAATTTCAACTGTTAAATGCGCTATTTACGATGGCGACGACGCAGTATGAATTCATTATATTTATTAGCATGCAGCATTCAAAGCGTGACAAAAAATGAAAGCAGACTGGACGAAATATTAAAGGAGTAAAAACACTAAAACAAATTTTAAGAGAAAATTCAGAAATTCACATTAAAGAGCAATGAAAATTTACTGAAAGAAAATTTAAAATTTAAAATCGAAAAGTCTATTCGACTGCCAGATGTGGGCAATGCTATTAACGCTGATGTCTTTGCTAAGTAAACGAAGAATTGTGTAAAAGGGTTCCAGCCTCAGAACAAACCATGGTAAGCATTGCTAGTTGGTCGGATAATTAGGCAACGTTTAAGGCACTTGGGTATCCAAGTCTAGCATAAAAGTGCCGGTAGGCTGATCTGCTGACTAACAGCAGGTGGAAACTAAAAATATCAATAAAAGCATCGAAGGAGTGCCAAATGACCCAAGAAATGCTAACAAAACATTCCGAAAAAGATCCAAGAAAAAAATCAGAAAACTGCCTATAACATTTCGAAAAGTGCCAAAAGCTCAGAAATGTACCGAAAAATAAAACAAAAATCTCAAAACATAGAGAGACGTGTCGCAAAAGTGCCGAAAAGTCGTAAAAAAATTGAAAAATAAAATGCAAACCCTGAAAAACTCGAAAAAAAATTAGTAAAATTACAAAAAAATTCGAAAAAATAAAAACACTTTCCCTGATATGTTAGTAAGTCGCGGAAAAATATCGAAAAACAAATATTTACTAAAATCACCGAAATATTCAGAAAGGTTACAGAAAAATCAGAAAAACTTAAAAGAAACATCCCGCTAAGTTTACTTAAAATCCCGAATATTCGGAAAAAAATTATTAGCCATTTCGAAAAATTAAACACGATTCTCGTGTTCCGTCAAGTCACGAAAAATTCCAAAAACTAAAAGGCAGACACTGAAAAATCTTAAGAAAAATTAGATGCAAACCCTGAAATATTGACAAAAGATCGAAAAATCCCCGACAATTCACAAAAAAATTCTGAAACGCAAGTTTTGAAAGGTGAAGCAAAGTCCCAAAAAATCCCAACAAATCCCGAAACACTCAGAAAAGTCACGGAAAAATTCTGAAAAGGTTCCGAAAAAAATAACGGTAAGTTTCCTTGAAATCCATAAAAAAAATATAAAAGATTTCGAAAAATAAAACACGAATACCGAACGTGTCAAAAATGTTCTAAAAAAATCAAACCCTGAAATACTTACAAAACTCTCGATCAATTCCGAAAATATACAAAAAATTCGAAAAAACTCAAACAAATTCTGATACGCAAACTTTGAAATGTTAAGAAAATTGGAAAAATATCGCAAAATTTTCCAAAGAAGTTCATTAATCTTAAAAAGTCAAGAAAAGTTTCCAAATTAACCAGAAAACTACAAAATTTTTTTTAGATAAATCGCACTGTAATTATTAACATTTTAAAAATTGGTTTCATTATGACGTTATCTAGAAGATATCGAAACAGATCGATCAATATCTTCGAAAGAAACTCATAGCAGAGAGTAGAGGCTCACGATTATTTTTCGATTGCAAAAGAGATTTTAAAAGATTTTGTAAATATGAACAAAAAATTTAACCTCTGAAGTCAAAAAACTGTGTACATACGTATGTATGTATATTAGGGCGGGGCAATTTTTTTATTATTATTATTTTTTTTACTATGCGCGAATAGCATAGGAGGATTCTACTTGTAATTCTAAGCAAATTTTCCGAATAAACTATGGGTCGAAAATCCATTTGAAAATTGCTTATTTGCAAAAAAAAAAAAAGGTTTTGAAGAAAGTTTGAAAGATTTCACTCTGATGGAAGATTAAAGAAAACGATAAGTGCAGAAATGGATTCCTGATATCTAAAAAATCCCTTATATCATGCTTTAATACAAAATTTAAGCACTTCTTAACGACACTACAGCAAAATGGTTAGAAACTTATTTTCGCAATATTGCTTAGAATTACACGTATAATCCTTCTGTGCTTTATCTCCCATATAAAATGACCACCCGCCCTAATGTATATTCACAATTTTTGGCAAATTAGCATTTAAAATTAATTTATAACTCCAATTTTTTACAAAACTACAACCCCAATTCACGCCACATAAAACTTCCAGTGAATACATTTAACAATTATTGCGCTATGGTTACAATGCGAATCTCAATGGCAACCCTCCTGCCCTACAGTGCAACTGCAAAACAATAAAGTTTGATTGTATATTTGCATATAGTTTAACCCTCTGTTGTTACGTTTGAAGGACGTGTACTTGAATATTTTGCATTTAAATGCAGAGCACTAACAACAGCAACGAACAATAACCACGCTGGCACATAAAATGCAAAACAATGCCACCACAGCAGCTGAGTGGAATCAAATTACACAAATTCATCTCATTCCACTTTTGCATACCTATTTTTCGAAGCGCAATAACAGAAAATACTTGACGCATACTTGTAATTGAAATTGAAATTAAAACTGAAATTGAAATTGAAATCGAAGCAGGTTAAGTGCATTGCAAAAATGCGAATTGCAAGTTCAATGGTGGAATATATATGTGAATATGTGTGTACTTCTCATACATATTATGTATGTATGTTCATAAAAAAAATTTATTATTTCCACATAAAAATATCACGAAAATTGCTTTGCATTATTTAACGCTTTTTTCTTCCTTTTTGGTTTTCTCGATTTTGTTACGTTGCTGACAATTATTTTATTCGCGTACTTATTCCACAATTTTCACTTCTCGCTTTTCCTTCCTTTTTGCTTTTTACGCCGCTTTCGGTTTACTTATTATAACCACATTCCCCACATAAACTATAAACTAATAAAATTTATTCTATTGCATTTCAGCGTTTGTGTCAATCAAACTACTCTCTCGTGCCACTATTATCTCCACTAGCGAATTTTATTTGCCAATAAATGTGAAGGCAATGAAATGGAATAGCAGCCAATTCACTTGCAGCTCGCGCAAACACAGCTTTCAAGTAGTTGAGTGTAAATAAAATTTTGGCGACGAAGTGTCGACAAAACCATTTTAATTTAAAAGTCAATAAAAAAGCAACGAATTTCTTAAAGCGCTTAAATGTTTCTTGATTAAGTTACATAGGAACATATGTATACTTTTAGGCGCTTGAACATTATTGCCTTAATGAAAAAGAATACAGCTTATTGTCTATGTAATGCTTATGCTGTAAACATAAAAGCTCAGTTAGTCTAGACTTGATTTCCGTAACTTAACTTAACTTAATATTTTGGCCAACATGTTATAAATATGAGAAAGTGTGTTGGCGGTTAGTTAACACTTAACTTACCTACATAAATATTTACATATATATATGTAAGAAGGTACTCGTATATGTAAAAGCTCTCTAATATTTTGTAATACTTCTGCATATTATTTGCTTAAAAAGATTCAATCAAAGTCTCGATTTCAGTTTATACCGTAGCATTTAATAAAAAGAATTAATCGCTTATTGTCATTTTTAACATAGACACATTTTCGTACTTATATACACATATACGTACATACACCAATATGAAGGTGTATCCTGAAATGTTTATTATTCGTTTGTGCTTTTGCGTGTCGGAATCACTCATTAAGCGTAGAAAGTATTGACTCTGACAACGAATGTTATTATGCCATTGCCAATTCTCTACATTTTATTGATTGTATTATTTCTTTGGCATTTTCTTTCATACATAAATATGTATATATGCATGTCTACATACAAGTGATGTATGTATGTGCGCACTAATGCATGAGGTATTTATGTTGTATATTCAATTCGTACGAACGCATTCGGCTTCAGGGCACATTTTAATGACTTACACTCGAACGCTTGCGCTTATAATTAATGGCCTATCACGGCTGAATTAAAGAAGAAGCAGAAGAAGGAGTAGTACATATTTAATTTAAATCAATATGCTGCTGCGTCGCTTTTCATTAAGACATCAAAGGAATGTTTTCTGCATTTTTGCCGCATGTACTGTATTTTTAATTATGAACAAAAATATTTCAATCATTATTAAAGTATCGTTGGTCTCATCTGGGTAATTTATTTTCGCTTATAAACAGTTAAGTGTGCAGTTAGGCTTTTGCAGTTAGGCTTTTGCAGCTGTAAATTGACTTAATAAAAGCACATGGCAACGCTATTTTGTGCGAGTACGATTTTAGTATACAAATTGGAATGCTAGCATAATTTCGAATAAGTACAAGTATTTTGTATGTATTGACATTTCTATTGGCGTCGATATCGATGAATAGGTATAAGAGCAAACATATCAATATTGATAACAATAGATAGAAATATTAAAACTATCTCGACAGTAATATACTTGTTAAACTATATTATTAAACACAACGATAACAGTCTGTAAAACTATATTGATAACATTTCCGATAAATATACCAATAACAGTAACGATAAATATATTCAACCTAACCTAACCTAACGATAAATATATCGATAACAATAATAATAAAAATAACGATAACAATAATTACAAATATAAATATATCGATAACATAACCGATGGAAATAACGATAACAATAAATATATCGGTAGCAAAAACTATAAATACATCGATAACAAAACCAATTAATATATAAATAAACAAAACGATAAATATATCCATAACAATAACGATAAATACGTCGATAACATAACCGATAAAAATAACGATAACGATGACTATAAATGTATCGATAACAGGAAAAAACGACTATATCGATATGATTAAATATGCACAGATAAACACCCAAACATACAACAGTAGAGGATTCCATTAGAAGATATGTATAATAAATACATATCGACACAAATATTCATAAATTTATAGATTTCGATAAAATAAAAAAATAGCAAGGGGAAATTATGATTTCTTTAGTAATTGTTGTAGATTTCTCTACTATTCATAATACTCCGAAAGCAATTCTAATTCTAATGTGTTTCTCTATAAGGTAGAAGGTTAGAAGACAATTAGAAGACAATTAGAGAGTTGAAAATTATAGCATTCTCTGAAAAAAGTAAACTTAATTCTCGATATCGAGAAGAAGGTTAGATATTAATGTGTCCAGTAGTATTCTATCGTCGAATTGTAAGTGCCTTCTAATGTCCAATGTTTTTCAATCATTCTCAAATGCAATTCTGGCACAGTTCTCTATTCCGATTTTTGATTTGAGAGACATTAGAGAGCTGCATTAGAATTCTAATCTAAAACCAAATATTTCTCTAACGTTAGCGCCTCCGCTAGCTTGGCATAAACAAGCGCGTAAAAACGCTTTCAGAAATGGAAAAAACTTAGGTAAATCTTAAAGCTGGAGACTAAAATTTAGCTGCATTGCCTTAGCGCTGAAACATAATTCAATCATTATATAGAAGTACTTGGTTGATTGTCACTGGTAATCTTCGAAAAATTATAGAAAACCAAAGAAATCTAATATCTTGCTTAGTTCATGCAACAGCACCCAGTAGTCCAGAAACGCCCACTCAATCTATGCCTACGCACATAAGCATTCATAAGCTTAACGTACAAGTATTCATATAAGCAAGTACATATGTATGTATGTGCATATAATAGCATTTTAATGCTTTTACTCTGTGCATGTGGCAAATCTGTCTGGCAATGCATTATTAAGGACACCAATAGGCTCCACACACACACAATGGCTATTTGTGGTTGGTTAACACCTACCCACATACAATTCTATTTATGTGTGTGTGTGTGTGTGTGAATGTGATTGAAAATGACCGCATATGGCCAAAGCATATTATGATGATGCCTCCATGGAAATAAATACATATTTATAAGCACGTAGACCCACACATATGGACATACATAAATGCTCAAGAATTCCACATTTCTACGACGCAATTCCAAGCTATTTAATCGCTATACAATAAGATGTGCATACATATATAATTTCATGCTTACATACATACGCATTTCATACATATCTACGTATACATATATAATGCACTGGAACGTATTTTGCCCTAGTCGGCTGCTACATAGTTTTGCAGTAATGCCGGTTGCTTGTTGTCTTGTAAATTTGGTTTGTGCTTTATATGTAATCATGTCTATAAGCACCATTTTGGGGAATGCGATAAATGACTTGATTATCACTACACATAAACACGCATTTAAATAGTTGTGCATGTTTTGGTAATAACCGCTTATTTTCCATTGATTATATCATTCCGTATGCATTTTCGAATAGTTGTGGATACATATATTTCTATGGATTTAATACTCCGGTTGTGAATTGCACCCAGACTAAAATATGTAATAAGAGTTCGGCATTGCATACTTTTAGGTATTCTCACAACTAATTTGCTGATTTATTTACATTCATTCGAAGATGTAGGATGGCACATTGTGTATGCCCACTATGAGTGCCCCTACTCCTGGTGCATCCCTCTAACTGGTGTTATGCCAAACTGTCATACCTGGATCCATTAAACCACCAAATCCTGTTCCCATTCGGCTTTGTAGCCATTATTTTTAACATATTAACCAATTATGAAAATATGTGCTCGTATACACAATTGAATGTTACTACAAATATTTACATTTCCGTGGTACGAGTATAAAGGATGTATGCTACAAACAACGCTGTGGCAATTACAAATTGCAAAATTATTATAATTATTATTGCATCGTAATAGCGACAGAGCTTTTAAAAATACAGACAACTACATGCAGGCATACATCCATTCATAAGTACGTATGCACACATTTATTTACATATGTATATGTATACATTAGGGCGCATCACTCTGCATAGAAAAAAAAACATCTGTTTTTCCACCGTAATTTAAAAATTTATTATATTAAAAGACTTACGCAAAAATATTTGGAAAAAAATATTAAAATATACGTCAGCAAGCCCAATTTGTAAATACCACCAAAAATAAAGTTTTTTTATAAATAAAACTGGTTTTGAAAATAACCTTTTCCAATTGATCACCTCAGATGATAGCGATGTTTAACCTTAGATGGTGTGCATACAAATATTTAAACATTTTATCAACGGAATTCAAATAATAACATTTTTGGAAAATTTTGGCGGATTTATTTAAATACATATGTACATTTAATAAACTGTATACAATTCCTGTGGAAAAATCCCAACTGTTTTTTTTTTACGAGGCACACTAGTATTCATATAAATATTTTAATTGGAGTAAGTTTACGTTATTGTACATATGTATGTATATTGTATGCGATGTCTCTGGTGTAGTACACTTATAAATATGCAAATATAAGTGCATACCTGACTGTGTATTAGTATATATATATGTACATACATACATATGTGACATCTTATAATACCAGAGAATAATTGTACCGGAAATGTAGCAAATGACATTTAGAATCCATACATACATATTATTCACAAGCATTACAAACTATCTACTAACACCCATGCATTTTCATTGCAATAATGCTCTCGTGTAGTACAGCTGTATGTGTGTAGATATGTATATTTGCTTTCCTTAGCATGCGGTAACACATAATTTTCATCTAAATTGAATTATATCAACATGCGATGGCTAGAAATTTTCCATGCACGTAAATTAATTGCAAGCCATGTTAACATTTTGGAAGAACACAAATGTGTAATTTTTTCTTGTCATTTCAAGTGCTTATTAACAAATGTACAAACTCGTAATTGCAAAATGTAGTTACATAACATACAAATTGCAAATTAATTTTCGTAGCATTCATGCCTTATTAAGGTCATAATTAAAATTATTGAGTAGATTTCAACTATGAATATATGTATGTACATATAAGTATATTGACTTATGCGTGTTTACATGTGGGCAATGACGAACCAAATGCCAGCTTTCGAATATTATCTGTGGTTTTTGCTCACCCACTTTGACCTCTATAATGAAATTCTGATTGTTTACTACGCCTTATTGCATTTTACTACTAACAATTAGAGCAAAAATCTACATAGTGAAAATTGCATAATTTGTCAATATTCCACACAAGTGTATTAGGGTGAATCAGCTGAATACAAAAAAAAAAATTGCTACTGTTTTTTCCATCGGAAGTATAAAATTTATTATATTTCAAGACTTTGGCGAAATATTTTGGAGAACTACTAAGATTTACATAAACATCATTATTTTGATTCCATTGATAAAAATGATAAAATGTTCAACCAAGCTTAAACTCTTCCAACATCTGAGGTAATTATTTGGAAAAAAAACAAATTTTTTAATAAACTCGATTTTCGGATTTTTTTTTTTTCAAAAATCTTCGTAAATCTAAAAACGTCTTTAAATATATTAGATTGCATAAATCCGGCGGAAACCGCGACATTTTTATTTATTTATTTTTTTTTTTTGTAAGGCACCCTAACTTACTTTTTGATAACCATTTAGTTACATAAGTATGTACATAATTACATTGGAATGTTTGCGAAAGATCTTGTAGTTCAGCTTTCTTATACCCACATATTAACTGCTTAAGTATATAATTTGAATATGGGTGTAGTAATCGTAGATTAAATGCTTTTGTAAGAAACTTTCCTTGCTATTAAGATTCTAAACTCAAGCATATCTAATTTGGTCGCTGGAGAAATGCTTTGGCGAAAGTTTTAATTACTGCTAGTATCTTGCGCCCAAAAAATTATATTTTTCAGAGATTTTAAGTTTTTAAGCCCTGGATTAATTTAACCAAATATAGATTTTTGTACTTTGTTTTTATTTCTATTTTACTTTATTTTAATTACTTCCATTTGATTTATTATTTTAGGTTTCTTATTTCATCTTTTACATTATTTTATTTAAGTTAATTTTTTTTTTGTTTTATGTTTTTAGTTAATTTTATTTTATAATTTTTTTTTTTTTTTTTTAGTTTTAAATTTTTTTTTTCATTCTAGTTTTTATTGATCTTAATTTTTTGAGATACATTTTTTTCTTATTTTAGTAGTTTTATTTCGTTATATGTATTACACTTTATTTTATGTCGTTTTAATTTGTTTCATTTTCAGTTTATGATTGTGTTGGTTATTGGCCGTATAATAAAATTTAGTAATTTATTTTTGAGCTATAGGCCGTATGCTAAATAAAAAATTAAATGTTTTTCTGCTTTATTTACTTTTTAATTTTATTTTGATATTTCGCCTTCAGACTGCAGCAAGATAACATTTAATGTTTTATTTAACATACAGCCTATAGCTCAAAAATAAATTATTAAAGTTTTATTTTATTTTTTTTTTGCTTTAGTTTTGTTTGGTTTATTTAATTATTAAATTTTTCAATCTATATTTAAATTAGTTATAATATATTTCATTTTATTTTAATTAGTTTTGTGTAATTTATATTTCATCAGATTTTATTGTATATTTTACCTTATTTATTTTATTTATTATTATTTTTAACTTTTTGTTTTATTTTATTTTATTATAGGTATGTACTAAACTTTATTTTATTTCTTTTTACATACTTATATTTTTTTTCTAAAGTTATTTACTTTTTCTGATTTAATTTTGTTTCATTTATATTCAATCTAATTGTAAATTTAACTTTTTTATTTGCATATATGTATTATTTTTATTCGTCTTATTTTTTTTTCACTTTCTCATATATATATTTTTGTTGCATTATTTTTATCTACTTTTTTGACTTAATTTTTTTATTTTTATTTCTGTCTTTTTCCTTGTTTCAACTTGTTCTATTTTATTTTAATAAAAATACCTATTTATATCACTATATCTTAAAATTTTAAGAATAATATATTTTTCCATTTACAACTATTTAGCTATTAATTACTTTTTTGTTACAGTATTTGATACGAATCAACTGATTTATTCATCAATGAAAAATATATGCTCGTTAATTGGGAAAGCATTTTTAATAAACAAAAAAAAAAACTGTTCAAATTAAAATGCTGTAATTTGTAACCGGATGAGTATTATGTATGGGCAACAAAACAGATACAAGTACACAAGTACATCCGTTTCAATAACGCACTGCTACATATGTATTGACTTTAGAAACTGTTGTGTGTGCATGTCAATGTGAACGAGGTACACGGAGCTTATTAAAACACAAATTATATTGAAATTGAAAAATTATTAAAATTAAATTCTAGCCGCGAGCACCAGTCTACATGCGCACATAGATATGTATAAATGCTATTGAAATGGCTTTGATGTGTAAAAAACATGAAAGTCTTTAATTTCATTTAAACCGCATTCATTATTTTCATATTTCAAAGCGATTTTTGTTATATCAATAAAATCTTTGGGGGTTAAAACAAAAATATAATAATTGCAAATGGCTCCGCGACAGCTGCCAGACAGCCCACTCCTCCCCTGCACGACTGCGGCTGTACATCCCGCAAGCCACTTAAAAAGTTAGCCCCGAGCGGCGAGCAGAGAGCATCGAGAGCAAAGCGTCGATTTTAAGCGCATATTTTTCAGTGGGAGTAGGCATAGTGAAGAGCAAGCATACATACATGTTTGCAATTGAAGTTTTGCTCGATGCTAAGCTCTTCGCTTTGCTCGCCGCTCCACTATGTTTGGACCCTAAGTTAGTTCACATCTACACTTATTTTATTTTCAGCAAACACCTTAAATGCAGTTAAGCCTTCTGGCTGTGTGTAGCAAAAGCAAGTGGAAATGAAGGCATATTGAAAAAAAAAACTAAAAAAGAAGCACTAAATTACTAAATTGCAAATGGAAGTACCACAAAATGCTGCCGCAGCACCTTAAGAACACTAATTAAAAGAAACTTTTGTTTAATTAACCCGCTTAAATGCCGTTTTCCTCAGTGAGGATTGCCCTCTTTGCGCTTTACAGCTGCATAGAATCAGAAACAGAGCGAATAAGTTGATATTTTCTACACTTTTTCGTTGAATTTTCTGTAATTTTTTGCTTTGTTTGTCGCTTTTCAATGCGCTTTACTTACTCCAGCAAGAGTGCACTACAGTGCAAAGTTTGTTGCCTGCACGGCGTATACGTAATGTGTGCAAGCAAAGTATGGTTGGTGCTGCTAGGCAAAGCAAGCACTCAAATGTATGAATGAATGTATGTATGTATGTATTTTTGCAATGAGAAAAATTTGCTAGAAACAAATTGCATGAAACTGTTTAATATGGCCTAAGTACATACAAGCAAAGTGAGGCTTTTCACTGTGCCTGGCTGCGTGCAGTGTACGATGGTCCATATATGATTTTGCAAGTTGCATGTGAATATGTGCTTGCGGAAAAAGTTGCAACACGCTTTGAGTGCATACTCAAGTGTATTCAAGAGTGTGTATGTATGTATGAGTGAGTGTGCTTTTATATTACGCTTTGTAGTTATTTGTGAGACCGTACATATGTATGTATATGTGTTTGGTAAAAAAGGAGCAACCAACAGCTTGAACGCCTTTCAAATTACCGATGGCACAAATTGTGACGCCCATCTAGTCATGCACACCTTGGCTAGCACAGCGTACATGCATATATATATGTATATATATACAAATGCTTAGAGCTAGACATTGCTGTAATCAAACGTGTACGAGCTGGTGAACAGCAAAAAGGCAAGAACCTTTAATGTTGCTCACTTACATTGTTGCGCTCATATGCTTTTGCTGGCTGTATGTACATATATGTGCATTTATTTTATGTAGCTGTGTATTACATACATATTTACCTCCTTCAAAGATGCTGGCTGTCAAGGGATGCATCGAGCAAAAAATATTCAACAGCAGCGGTAGCATGGGCAACGTAAAAAAGAGCAATCCCATTATAATGCCACCGGCCAGGTGTTATTATGTGGAAGGCGTTCAAGAAAGATGTGGGTGGAGTGAGGGGGTGTGTGCATTAAAGAAATCAAATATGTACGTACAATGCATACAGAATGGGAACGACAAGTGCGAAAATTTCAAACTTAAAGAAAACGAAGCAGAAAATAGGCAAGGAAATCCACAAGCAGAATAGATGAATAGTAGGACATACCTATATGCATGTGTTCATATGTAAATATGTATACATATTGATATAGAGCGCATACATACATATGTATATAAAAACATATGCACTTACATACATACATATGTATATAGCCATATACATATGCTTGTTCATTTTGCGAATGTGCAAATATTAAATTTTAAATCTGAACAGAGCGCTTTTTTGTTGTTGAACTATGTACATAAAGAAAACATAGAAAAGTATTAAAGATTTTGCCTTTTTATAAAGTATATTTGTTTTTTGACAAAAAGGAAGTGTATTTGTAAGCATACGGCTTTATTCTGTGTCTGTGACAAATTACTTTTACGGAAAAATATACGAAAAAGTTTAAATTTGTCAGTTACTAAATTTTTTGTCGCCGATACAGAATTGGACTAATAGTCTCCTTTGAGAGCGTTTTACAGCGTTTTTTTTTCAAATTCTGTTTCAGTAAAGACCTCTGCATTCGATCCAAATCTCTTACCACCAAATCCACTACTTCAAGTTTGGCAAAAATAAATAGACGCAGGGGGAGTAACTCAGAAAAATATGCTAGATAAGCTATTCTCAGCCAACTTCCTGCAATTTTGGTATTTCGACTGCATAAATATTTGAGCCCCCATCAACGTTCATTGTGTCGGTAAAAAAAGAGACTTCGCCAAGTGCGTTCTTTTTCTCTTTAAGTAAATGTCAAATCTATTTAGCAGCTTAGTATAATATTTTTGTAATTTTTTGTTTGTAATATCAAATATGGAGGCGTATTCTCCTTTTCGGACGAATCGAAAATTAAAATTTTTTGTAAACAAATTTTCTTGATTTTCGATTCGTACGAAAACAAGAATACGGTTCATTACGCTCCAAAAAAATTGTGCGAAAGATGCTAATTTTCTGTCACTATCTGCGTGTTAAAAAAAATTTCCTGAGGTTACTTCAATCGCAAATTTAATACAATTAAAAAAAAGGTTGTTATGCAAAATTATGCAGGTTATAGTTTCAAAAATAATTGCAATTTTGGAAAAAAAAAAAATCTTTGTACATTTTTTCGACGGCTAAGTGAAAGATCGGCCTATCTCGGCGGACGGTTCTATAACGACCTATCTCAGAAAATGGCTCAAAAAAGCCCTATCTCAGAATTTAACAGAAAAACTTCTAATCTCATAATAAATATGGTTGAAGAACGCTCTATCTCAGAAATATATTGAAAATATGTTGACATAGGGCGTTTTAGAAACGGCTTCTGAAATAGAGCGTCCTTCAATCAAATTCTGAGATAAGGCGTCATCCGGTCATCCCTGTCGTTTTGGTTTTTTATAACTTCTGATTTTCTCGCATCTTTTTCATTCTTCCAATAAGTGCATTTATTGCATAACCATACATACTTGTTGTAGATAAAAAGCAAATTTTTGTTTAAAACCATGTACTCTACAGTAAATAAAGAAATATTTTTTTTCTCTTTTTCTTTCAGCTCAAAAAAAGGTTGGTCCTCAGTGATTCCGCGATTGGTATTATAACAAAAAAACGTATGTAAAGGTATATACTCATATATATGTATGTATGTATATACGTCGACGTATGTATGTATATTGTTTGGAATAAAAATAGAATAGTGCCCACAAGTAGGTACATAAACTTTGAAATTACAATACTAATGACTAAGACTTGCTCGCCATGGTTACGCAGTGCATTGACTTGGCCTAAAATATATGTATATGTATTTCCACAGAAGTATTTATTTTCTCCGAATACCTGCAAGTGGACAAATCAGTCAAATCAAATACAAAAGCAAAAATAGCAAATTTAGTGTTCTGTTGGACTCAAGCTTGTTGATGGCTGTACTAGGGCCGGCATATCTGGACCGAGGTTTCCGAAAACTATACGCTAATGCCTTTGTACAAGGACTAATAGGACACTTATGAAGCTCACATCGGACAGCTAGGCAGTATTGAGCGCCTTGGATTCATATTAAACATTGTCAAGGCTAGGCAGACAGTTAAAAAAGTTTACTAGACTTATTGAGAATTCATACTCTCAGCTTCAATCTGACATTTTGACATTTGTACTAAATAGTTTTTTTTTTGTTAATGCGGCTAGTATAGTACCACTTCAGATCCATAACTTTCGACCTTTCGCTGCCATATTAGCCACCAACTGCACTTACTGTTGGTATGTAGTTTAAAATAACACTTTTTAATTAAACTCCCGGCTATCGTAGTTTTTACTGTTATGGCTGTCATAAAATGGTAAAAGTTACACAGACTCGAGCTGCCCCACCCAATTCTCTTTCACGCCTCTACTTCATACTACATAATCCTTCGCTTTCACCATAGCGTTTTATAGCTTGCAAAAATTTGCACGTAAACAAGTTACCTAATTAAATTATGGCCAAACATTGCAGAATTACCGTTATGGATACTTAACGCAGAAACTTAAATTACTTGCGTAAATAAAATGTATAGCTTATGTGCACTTTACGTAGTAAGAGCTTTCCTTACATATATGTACATACATGGGGCATTCCTATCGAATACGGACTCTATTTATTTATGCTATAATTTTTAATGTTAAAGTACCAACTGGGAGAGATACCCCTGATTCTTTTAAATTTTTTTTTTGCACAGCCATTTTCGAGATGTCGACTTCTTGAGAAAAATCCCTTTTTTAATTCCCACAATTTTACCGAAAATGAACCGATTGATACGGATGTTTGTGTGAAATTTTTAATTTTTCAAACCGTATTCCTATCAAATTTTAAAATTTTAATTATAAAGCTAGCATTACCCGGCATGCTTCACTGCATTTTACAAGTATATATATTATTGAATTCAAAAAAAATGGCCTCAATCAGCCACCTTTCCCAAGGTTAAGGGCATTTAAAACAAAAAACATTTTTATATATCTTGAAAACGACTAGACAAAAAAAATACAAAAAAACTCAGGGAGGACTCTCTCGATTTGCACTATATATAAAAAAAAAAAAAATATGAAAAAAACGGAGATGCAAAAGCCATATGGTTTCCGAATTTGAATGGAATGCCCCATATGTAGCCTCTCATCAGCTTCTACAGTTATAACGGTGTGAAATAAAGCACTGGCAAGCATGCTAACAAACACAATAAAACTTTACAACCCCACCTAGACGCACTATTGCACGCATACAATTTGAGCTCAAAGCCCCATAAAAAGCATTGTAGAATGCATTTGTTGTTGGCGTTGCAATTTTTTGTTGCTGTTGCAATTTCATTCTCATTGCACAATAAGGAATACTTGATAATGTGGGCACATAAACGAACACCATACTTCGCCGCCTAGTACTTGGCTTGCTGCTGCAACAAATATTTTCACATTATGTTGCAGCAAATGCGAAATGCACAAGAAGGTGGAGATACATACTCGTACGTACATATTTGTGAGTATATGAGCATGTTATCAACAAGCATTTGTGCGCTTTGGCGACCGCATAGCGGAGGTAAAATGTAGCTTTTACTGAAGCTGTATTTGCTGACGATATGAGTATACCTGCTTAACGTGTAGCAGCCCTTCATGTTTGTGCTATTTATGTGCTACTCTGAGACGTGTTCGAGTGTGAGTGCAGGCAGGCATTACATGTACGGCTACATGACGTTAAGCATAAAAGTGCACATTGTTGCCGGCGTGGATTGCATGCTGAATTTTTAGCCAGGAATCCCCCGATATTGCTCACATTATGATATGAATTTTTTTTTCTTGCTATTCTTTCAACATTTTTCTTCTTTTCTTTTGTATAGAAAATAAAAGAAAAGAACAGCAACTTTTGTTACCTACCCATAACGTTCTGTATAAACGTGTTCCGGCATGCCAGAATAACAACAACATATAAAATGCATTTCATGCGCGCATGTAGGGTATATAAAATGAGCATCCATTAAGGTTAAGCTAAAAAGGACATAGCGAGCTGGGCTGAATAATGTGGCATCTCTTTGCGCAACGAAGCGTAAGAGTCATTTTATTTTAGTCATCACACTCCACGTTGCACGCACATAAACAGCTAAGTATCGCTATTTAACTTCTCGCTTTACAAGCAACAGCAGTAAACTGCATGGAATTATTAATGAGTTCAAAAAAAAACAAACTCCAAAGCTAAATTTTCCAGCGAGTTCGCTAAGTTAAAAATAAGGTAACACCTGCAGCACAGTTATCGAACAACAGTTACAGTAAAAAGTCAATAGATTACACAATGTTATTACCATAATTGAATTATTTTCGAAAAACTTGCGCCAAAGTGTTCAAAACTTTCATTAATTGCGACAACACAGCAAGTACAAGCCCATGAAATTGAAAGCAAAATGCTGCACATGCAAAGGAAATCTATGCTTTTGAAGTGAAATCTAATTTAGTGTTAAGAGCTTAGGCACCCCAGGCTGGTTTTGAGCCTAAGCGTCTGCAACGCAAACATTTTCCTTTCCTACAAAACCTCATCTCTCTCTCTCTCTATCTCCTGCACTTGCAAACTTCTACAGTTGATGATAAAATTTTCATAATTGTATTAAATCATAAATTTCAATTTAAAATCGTTCGTTCAGATAAAAGTGCGAAACAAGTAGCAGCAGCAACAGCTGCTGGTGTAGTAGCACCGAGAACGGAATGAGCTCCATCCGATGAGCTGCATAAGCAAAACAACAATTCCAGAAAGCGATAACAGACATACCAGACAATATTGGTGTCACCAACGCACATCGCCATAGAAGTAAACACAAACGCACACATGCACACGCGTGCCCAAAAAAAAAAACATTATCAAACCCATGCGCCTGTCTGCGCCCAAACACAACTTGTTGGACAAATTCTCGAAATTTTGCGTTCTACTGCCAGTTGCTTACTTACTTGCTCGTTCGCTGTCTTAATTGTTGTTGTTGTTTCTGTTCATCCGACTGGCAGCAGACGATATTTGAAAAACAATTGCTTAAGCTAACAAGAGCAACAACAGAAAAACAGTTAAAACAGCTGGAGTGGCAAACTGCTGGGGAGCTTTTGCATACACTTGTTCCAAAGAAAATTAACCAAGTTTTCATGTCTAAGAGATGTCTGAGGGAATAGAATTTAGCACGGTGAAAACTTGTAAAAGAAATAAACAAAAAATTAAACTACTGAAACTTCAGTATTATTGGTGTCCCAAAATTATTGAAACAAATTAAACATTTACGAAGCTACAAAAATAGATCTAAAGAAAGTGTAGAAATACTGACGACGAAAAGTTGGAGCAGAGATAAAAGACAGGTCAAAATTTTTGAAACTGTTAAAAATTAAAAAAAAAAAACGAAAAAATTACAAAAAAAAAACAATAATAAAAATATCAAATAAAAGCAATATATACATACATAAAATAAAACAACTACCTAAAATATGTAAAATAAGTTAAATTTAAAGAATTAAAGAAAGCAAGAAAAATATAAAATATAAAAGTCATATAAGAATATAACAAATAATATAAACTAAAATGAAATTTAAAAATAATACAAAACCAATTGAAATACAACAAATAAAAATTATTTTAGAAAAGCTAACACAAAAATAATAAAAACATATACAGTTTAAACAAGTGAAAAAATAACAAATAAAATACAATAAGCAGCTCTAACCCAGCAAACAAAATACAATAAATTTAAATAATATAAACTAAAATAGAAAAGGTTAAACTGAAATAAAGCAATTCAATTAGGAGTACCTACATACATACATCTGTAAGTAAAATTTAGAAAAATTAAAACATAAAGTAATAGAAAAATATAAAGAGCCATATAAAAGAAAAAATAACAAATAAAACTAAATAAAATAATACAAAAAAACTTATAAAATAAAAAACAAGAAAATGAAACAAAATCAAATTAAATAAAGTTAAATTAAATTAGATCAAATAAAAATAATAAAATAAAATAAAACAAAACAAGATGTAAAAAAATTGTTTTTTTGTTACTTATGGTCTTTATAATACTTATATACAACAATTTTATTGAGCTTCAGGCCGCTGGTTCATATCCCAGAGACTGCGGTTGAAGAAGTCTGATGAGGAGATGTGGTGATCTCCGAAATAGTAGGTATAACTTCCACCTATATGTAAATTGTTGTTGTGTTTTCACCTCGTTTTTCATACAGAACGGCCGCAAGCTCAATAAAATTGTTGAATATAAAACAGAATAAAAAAACATAAATAAAAAGTTCAAAGTTATAAAAAATTCACATTAAAATAAAAAAAAAATAACTTTACAAAAGCTAACACAAAAACAATAAAAAGTATAAAAAATTAGCAAAAAAGAAAAACATAACAAAAAAAATTCTAAAGTTAAAGAAATAAAACAAAAAATAAAAAGAAATGTAAAAAGAGGAAGTAATTAAGTAAAATTTTGATAAATTTAAAAACAGAAAATTATTGAAAGCTATAAATGAATAAAAAGCTAATCAATACGAAAAAAGGAAAGTAAACAAAATAAAAAAATAACATAATAACAAGAAAATTAGATAAAGTTAAAATAAAATTTGTAAAAAAAAAAAACAAAATTAAATGCCAATTTGAAGCGAATTGCAGAAACTGCCTGAATATCGGCTTTTTTAACCGCAGGCACAATTTCCTCCACTCCCCCTTCCCCAAATGCTGCTTGAAACTAGGCAAACTTGCCAAATATCTGCCCAACGACAACCAAACGATACTTTTTTTTTGCTGAAAAAGTTCCGAATAACAGAAAGACACAACAGTGATAACAACAGCACTGCAGCAACAAGCAGCAAGGTCAAACCACATCATAGCAACAACAACACTTACAAATCGACCAAGTGACAGCAGTCGAGTTTTAATTGAATTTCTTGAAAATTTGCCTTCTTTCATAATTTCTTGCAACTACCAATTTAATTGTCAGCTCAGTACTTTTGTGTGCCAGTCCCGTGGTTGTTGTTATTAGAGAAGGCGAGCAAGCCAGCTTAAAGGGCCGTTTGTTTGCTAAGTGGGTGCACAAGCGGTCGCTGCACATATTTGGGCGCACTATGAAGTAAAATGCGCAGACTGCAGCAGTCATTTAACAAAAACAACGTTGCGTTGTTGAAAAACGAAATAAAGAAATGAACATAAAATGTATTTATATGCATTTGTATACAGCGGATTGCAAATGAAGGTTTAACGCATTGGTATGTGTTTATAGTTTATGTGTATGTGGCATCATAAACTTTATCTTCAATGCCAGCAGGATTTACTCGCTTCTTTACATCAAATTGCATTCAGAACAGGCTACAGCTGAGCCCGTCTACTATTGCTGGCTTGCTTCTTTTGTTTGTATTTTATTTTTTGAATTTATTCTTTTTTTTTGCTGGTTTTTCTTTAAATTCTTCCTTCGAAAATTTTCACAAACTTTTGCTGTTGCTGCTATAAATTTTAAAATTTATTATACATAAAATATTCATGTACGAATTGCAGTAAATGTATGTGTAAGAATGAATGAATATTTATATGCAAACCATTTTAACCTTATCAAATATTTATAAAATTGCTGACGCCGTCAACTTTTGTTTTGGGCTCAACAAGAACAGCAAAAATGGCAGCCGTGCAACGCCAACTGCGAGCGCCGCGCACATTTGCGCAAAAAGTTTTCTTGTGGGGTGATAACAGAAAACTTTTAAATGGCTTTCAATGTTTTACACTTTTGTGTGGTCGCTTTTTGAATTCACCTCTTTTAAGTGGAAATTTGTTACATAAATATGCATTCATATTCGTATACATCGCGCTCAATTTGAGAAGTTGTGCGTAATGAATGGCATACAAATGCAATTGCGGTTGGAGTTGAGAGGTGGTGCTGTAAGACATTTTATAGGGTGTGAGTGATTTTTTTTTCAGATGTAGTATTGCTATTTTAGCGTGCATGGCGCGAAATTTAAATTGAGTGGATACTTTTTTTTAATCATTAAAATATTGAGTTGCCACCTATATAAAATAATTAATATCAGTTAAGCATAAATTTGAAAAAAAAAACAAATACATATCGAGCTCTAACCGCCAAAAAGACGTAAGCAAAAAAATTTTTTTAAGTAAACATTTTCCTAGATGCATTTCTGCGCCAAAACCAAAATTTTGGAAAAATTTCGCTTACATCTTTTTGGTGGTTAGGGCTCGATATAAAAAAAGTGTTGATCACAAAAACAAAAATTATTAATGATAATGCTTTTGGACTGTAATTTCAATATTGCCAACTATTCACTAAAGAAAAAGTAAGGCGCACGGGTCCTATGTATTTATATTAAGAAATTTGGAAAACCCCTTCAATCCAAAAAAACTAAAATAATATAAAAAATAAAAAATACTTTTTCCAAAATTTAAGTATTTTCGCTTTTTGAAACATATTTCTTTTAATATATTTTTCCTATATTTTTTTAAATTGAAAAATATTTCCTTTTCTAACAGTGTTTTCATAAAAACTTGTTTTTTTTTAACCCTTTTTTCTAAAACTGTATTATTTTCGCATTTCGTTTCTATTTTTTTTTTACAAATTTTTCAAAGATTTTAAATATTTTTATACAAAGTTTTCTAAAATTCTTACCATTTTCTCTAATAAAAAACATTACACTTCAATAAGATTCTTTTGCACCAGAATATCTAATTTTGTTAATTTTAAAATTGTTACTTTTTCTAGAATTGCTTTCAAAAATTTTGTTTTTCAAACAAATATTTTTTTTTTAATTTTAGTTTTTTTTTATTTTTTTCGCATTTTATGTTTAATTTTTTATATTTTTTCCAGGATTTTTTTTATACTAAATTTGTTCCCTAAATTGTTTTGTTTCAAAAACGTTTATGCCAAGATTTTGTGCTTATAAACATTTGTGGCCAAACTGGTTTTGTCCTAAAACTTCTTCCCAATTTTTTATGAAATAAAATTTCTCTAATAAATAAACTTTACTTTTCAATAAGATTCTTTGACACAAAAATATCTACAGCAATAAACAACAGTTCCAAAAAAGAAAAACATTAAAAACCACAGAAATGAAAAGAGTCATTTAAGAGGTCACAGCATGTACATAACTCCTTAAAATGCTAACTGCAGCACCACACACACATAAGCCACGTCTAATACGCTCCTACCTAAGTCTACAAACGTAAGCGATGCACCTGCATGCCATCATAATAGCACACCACACCGTCAATGTAACCAAAACCTAATGCCAACCAACCATAATTGCACCGCAAACATAAAGAATAATGACAACAAAAAGGGTAGCGAAAAAGTGCTAAATGAAAATGAAATGGCATAACGACGCAACGAGCAGCAATCGCAGCGGAAAAACATTTGCTTCAACGCCACTCATTCATCCAAGGCGTGGGCGTGAGTCAGTGTGTGGAAGTGAGTGCGACACACATCCACAATTGCTGATCTGATTTCCAGCAACACCATGCCCACTACACATGGCACATGGCACATTCCAGAAAGCATTACCATTGTCACTTGCCATGTGGCTGATTGTCACCTGGTTGCTTTTGCTTGTAAGCTTTGCTTGTAAGCTTGGTAAATACTAGCCGAGTGCGTTTTTGTGCACTCATTGGTGCGGCAGTTTGCATCTACTGTGCGAAATGATTAAAACGAAAATTAACAAGAGCGCATTTGCCGCATTCAGTGGGTTTTAATAGGTGCAACATTCCGAATGAGTTTCAATGAGCTCCTAACTGGAGTATGCTTGTGCATAGAGGTTCTTAACCATGCACAGCTGAATTTTGGATATTTCAAAATTTAAATTTTTATGTTCTATTGTCGATGTGTCGATCTCTAGTCTAATACATGCATATACTCTCAATAAGTATATGCACATATACATACATACATATTGAATTCAAGTGCGAATTTCATACAACGCCTTCGCTTCGGTGCACTTGTAAATTTATTCGCAAACTTCATTTATTGCGCTACTTTGGTAAATTGCGTAACAACTCAAATTTATTTATAGCAAATTTAATTTATTGTAGCTTTATCCAACTTTTCGTTAACTTTTAATAAACGCAGCTTAAGTGGTGCAACATGGCGTATAAGTGATGCGTTTAAGTAAAAGTTGTTTGCAATATGAAATGCTTTCAGAATTTTAATGACTTTTTCGTTGGACTTATGCTGCAAAAAGGAATATGTTTGTTTGTATGTGCAGATAAATATATTTATGTATGTGTATCGATAGAATAAACGCAACGTTTTATGTGTGAAACATGAATATATGAACTATTGCTAGAATATGAGCTATGCTTTCATAAAAATTCATAAACAGCAAAAAAAAACCAAAGAAATATTCTCGAAACTTGCCAAAGGTCACGTTTCAATTATTTTTAAATCTAAAAAAAAAAAAAATTTTTGTTATGGGCAGGTTTTATTCCCTATCTTGAGAGGTCCTTAATATAACCAAAAAAAAAAAAATATTTTTCTATTTTGTGGGAACCCCAGCACGAACCCGGAGCTCGGCATACGCCTTACAGCTATATAGCGGATCGCAGAATTTAACTGATACACACGCAATATATCTATTTTTTTTTAGCACAAATGCTATTTTTGAATAGCACAAATGCTGTTGGGTTTCTTCGATTTGTTTAATAACTAATACCTTCTCGCATGAAATTACCATTAAATTACCGCTTTTTTGTTTAATATCGCAATTACTTAAAAGGAAAATGCAGTAATCAAAAGGACATTCACTGCTAATTAATTTCATTGTCGCTTATAGTCACGCCCACGCATTCATCGCCACCCAATTTTTCAATACCTCACGCGCCGTCCTGCGAAATTTATTCCCCCAAAAACATCACCAGCTTTTATGCTTTTCGCCTGGCATGAGCGACATTAAAAAATGATTATTTGAAAATAATTGCCATACTTTCGCGCTGTCGCTGTATATTGTGCAAAGCCAAAAATTATGCATAAATTAATATAAGGACGAATGTAGGTGTATGTCACAAGTAGGGAAAGAGAAAAGGAAAAAAGTAAAAGGGTAATATTTCCACTGTCATTTCTACGCTTTTGTCTTCTAGTTGAAATTTCGTTTTCTTTTGTTACTTTTGAATTTTTGAGCTGCTCTGACTGAGCTCATTACATGCTGTAGCGCATCCTTTTTCCTGGCGCGACACGGCCACGGCGCACGCTGTAGTAACAGTAACTACAAATGCGAGTACAAAAGCATATTTTTGCTTTGTTTAGCTATTTTATTGCTGAGCATATTTTTTGTTTGTTTTCTAACTACTTTTCATGTTCCTCTTGCCATGGCAGTTGTATGCGTCGCGCAATTTCTGCCACATTTACTCTTTACTCTCGCTTGCTTGCCTGCTGCTCTTTGCATAATTACCCGCATTAGCATAAATTTGAATTTTAACTTTTCTATGTAGCCTTAAATAGCACTAAGGCGCTTCTAAGTATTTACTAAATCCTTTTCAGCCCCTCTCCCCAGCATCTACTAAGGCTGCTTGTTATCCTTTTTTCGGCTTTCCTTTTCGCTTACGCTTAAAAATGCTATTTATCATTCACTTGTTCCATGCTGCTGCTGCCGCCTGCTTACGCGTGCATGCCACTTGAGTATGTCCACTAGAACTTGCCACAAACATTGCAACATTGTCTTCGCCATAATTGCTCTAGTACTAATTAGACACAAAAGGGCTGAAAATTTTCCGCAAATAACTAAGAGTTGCATATTTTGCATTCCTTGTTTTTTTTTTGGGCTTAAGTGGGCCGTGCGGTATGCAACGCCTTGAGGCGTGTAAGCGGGTCAAAACCTCTAGATGAGTGGCGCAACACGTTCAACCTCAGTGCGAGCAGCAAAAGAAAAAAAAATAGATGGCAAGGAGGTGCCAGTGAGTGGTTACTCAGCAGCGACAGTACAAGAAATCAAAGGCGAACACAGCTGCCGACTGAGCATAGGACAGCGCATGAATGGTGAACGCTTAGAAACAAAAATACGAATGTAAAATGCAAATCATGCAAAAAATTTTAAAATTACAAAGAAAAACAATCAAGTAAGAGCAATAAAACGGTGGAGAGAGCACCCAAGCCAAGCGACTTGCAACGCCCATTTGAGCACACGTTGCAACTTTGTTTACCACAAGCGCACAGACAATGCCTGAGTAGACGTGTAACAACAAGCATTTGAGCACAAGAATAGCAACATGAACTGCCAGAGCAAAAACCAAAAAACAAAAAAGCTTTAGTAAAAAAGTTGTAAATGCAAAATGTTGCAGTACTCGTATTTTATGCGAATTTTATGGGTTAAGCTAAACAAAGCAACCTTGTCAATTGGCTGACTGCCCGCCTGCCAGTCTCTTGCGTCTATAGCTAGGTGACAGTTGTCGCATGTAAAACGCATATACTGCAGGCATTTCGTAACAGTAAATTTCTGCTGCATTTATGTATACTTACTTACCATTGTATTCGGCTTTTGGCCTTCAGGCTTGAACTCATTGTAGTTGAGACAAGCAGCCAACGCCTGCTGTCAATGAGCTGCTGTCACAGTTGTCCTGCAGCAAAATGGCGGCACTTCACTACAACACACACACATACATACATATGTACATACATATGTGCACACACTCACATTGACTCATGTGTGCTTAAAAATCTCTTCGTATGCATGCATGCGCGTGATTTTCGCCAACACATTAATTATGGATGGACGCGCAGCGTAGCAGCATTTTACCGCTTCAGCCTCAACTACATATGTGTGTACAAACAAAAACACACACACAATTCACGAACACTCGGCACGTTTTTGTGCTTTAGCATTTTTAATGCGGCACCACTTAAAATTACAGTTTTAATTAGAACTGATCTCGCATGCAGGTGGTGTGATTCGCAGGCGCAGTAGACAGTGGAGAGAGGTAAGGATATGAGCGAGTCAGTGGTGGAGGAATTGAACAAGATGAAGAAGTGCAACTTCTGCAATGCAATTCTGCATTGTTACAAATTTAATGTCAATTTAATGGAGTTGCTTTCCACTGCTCACTCACTCACTAGCGATACAAATGTTGACGGTAGACACGACGCGTATACGTAATGGCAATGTGCTACTGTCGTCGTCCTTTACTACATACATACATAATTACATTTGTATATACATATAAGGTATATGCATCTAGGTANCAATTTAAGTTCGTTTTTTGTGCCAACGTTTCGGCTTCCTGACTTTCCAGCTTCACTTGTTTCAGTGGTAGTCGTAGTAATAACCCTGCAAAAAATGGGACTAATCCGGGATACTCCGGGAGCATTCGCAAAGGAACATGCGACTAATACCACTTTTGATCTCTTTATATGGAACGAACTGTTCGCATTTGTTCGAGCATGTCCTATGAAGAGACTAATTGTTCACCTTTATACCCGAAAGGGTATAAAAAGCGACTAGTCACTTCAAAAAAATAAAAATAAAAATTTGCGCCAGCTGAGATTCGAACCAGGTTGCTCAGTTTGGTTAGGCGAATACTCTCTCTGTGTGCCAACGCCGCACATGAAATTTCATTGACTAAGTGCGTACATATCATTAAATCGTGAATAGTACCCGTTAGAGATGAGTTGGGGACTAATTGATCTCCAATTATACCCATAAGGGATGAGTCGAGACTAATTGACCTCCATTAGTACCCGTATAAGACTAGTTGCGACTAATTAATGCCCAATCGTACCCGATTGAGAGTAATCTCGGAATACTCTCTTTAGAGATTAGTCGCACAATTTTTTGCACATACATACATACATGCATGCAAACTCACGTGCATTTGTTGTCAATAATTGCACGCAAACTAATTTTTAATAATTTGAAAGCGTTACACTTCCGCTCTAATTAGCAGTAATTGGTTCACAACGCTTTATATAAATGGCATTTATGTACATACTATGTATATGTAAGCACTTATATGACAATTGGATACATCAAAATCACGTTTGCACGCAGCTTGGCCATAATTGAATAGATTTATTGAATTTTGACAGCAAAAAGTGCTTTTCATTTTATTTTGAAGCATGACTTTGTTATCAATTAGGAACAGCATGATTGCGCACTATTTGCAGAAAATTAAAATTTATTAAAAAATAATAATTAAACAATGATAGAAACTTCAATTTACATAATTAAAAATAGTAATAAAATATAGAAGCAAATAAAACACAAATTAAATGAAATAAAAAAAATACATACTGAAATAAAATAAAAACCAAATTAAGATTAAATAAGTTAAAATCCAATGCAATAAATAGGTAAAACAAAATAATAATAGATTGGCGCTTACAAAACATGCTGATGACTGGTCGAGCTTCTGCTCAGACTTTATGTACAATAATAAAATAAAAGAAAATTAAATAAAAAGCAAAATAAAATTTAATAAAGTATAATAATGTTAAACAAAATAGAATAAATGTAAGCGAAATAGAAAACAAATAAATTTAAAACTAACTAAGTAAAATAAAATTAAAATTAATTTAAAAAATTAAACCACTTTTAAATTAAATAAAAAACAAAATAAAATAAAATAAAATAAAGTAAAACAAATATTAACAAATAAAATAAAATGCAACGAAAAAAAAAATAAACAAAATTAAACACATAAATACACCATAATAAAATTAAATAAAAATAAATACAGGTTTCAAGTTTTTCAGATAGGCCCAACAAAGTTTTTCACTCTCATAATTATATGATTGGTGTCTTAATCGATAACTATTATTTTACAAATTTTAATAGTTTCACTTTTTTTGAAAAATAGTACTTCTTTTTCAAAAAATGTGCAAATAGATTTTATTAGAGAAAACGGGCCTTAAACTAAAAAAGTACTAAACATCGAATTATGAGAGCGATTTTTTTGCACAAAACAAAAAAAATATATATATAAAAAATGTTGACCACTTTTTTGTAATAAGCCTAGTATTTTTCCTTTTATACGTTTGTGTGCTGTTTGTACTTAGATATAATATTTATCTTGTAGTTATTCTGAATCCCAAACTTAATTGAAAGTTGAACAAAGACAGACTTCGAAGGCCCTCTTCTATGCAGCCAAAAGAATGCTACATATGAAGGCTATAGCCAACAACTGTACACTAGATGTAACCAGCTACAGTCCGACTCGCACTCGCATATGGAAGGGATTAGTTAGGTTTTATCACGCTAATATAATTTTAATTAACTTTATTAAAATCAACTGAAAAAAGGAGAAAAAAAACTATTCTCAAATAATAAAATTAATTCTCGCTAAGTAACGAAAAAGCATTTGAAATTGCGCTGAATTGACCTAAAACACACAGCATTAAATAATAATGTAATAAAATACATAGGCACTATCACAAACTTATGCCTATAAAAATAGCCAACCATCTTCAGCGGCATAAATCCTATGTATCCTTGCATACATCCAATAGCCATTATCCTTTGTTTTTCTTTGTGCTGACAGCGTCCTTAAGAATCTCAACATGCCCACAAATAAAGGATGCCGAATTTAGTTATTTTATTAGCTTTATTTGCTCTCCTTTTTTGCTTATTTACTATTCATGTTTTTAAATCCGCAGAAAGCTCAATAGCGCTAACCCCTTTTTTAATTTGCCGCATTAACCTACACTTAAAAGGCAAACAAAATAGGGTTCAAATTTCGGACGAAAACTGATGGCAGAAAAAAGTTTACCCTTTTCGGTGAATGCTTAATAAAAACAAAAATATAAAAAGTAAAAACAAAAAAAAAATGTTGCGCGTGTTTAATTCAATATTCTTGGCCGCAGGCTTTTTTCATAATGAAATACAATTAGGCTAAAGCAGCAGCGCGCCAGGGCATCCTAGCCACAAATACATAACCGTACACTAGCAATGAGCGTTGCTTATTTGAGTTTTGCTTTTTTTTTGGTGTGAGCTTGTGTCTGTGTGTGTTATAAAATCATTTGATCATCAAAATAGAATTAACTAAATTTTTAGAAACTGCTGATGGCCAAAACTGCTTTATTTAATGCATTTTTTATATATTGTTTCTATGTATGTATGTACGTACATATGTATGTCTTCTTACCCAATAAACATTTTTGTTAAATCTCAATTTGAGATGCATTTGAGAATCAGTCCTTTTTCTCAAATCTCAAACGATAGTTCTCAAATGCATCTCAAATGCGTTCTCAAACTAAATGGCACTTTTTAATGCGCAATTTTCCTTTATTTTCAAATTGAGAAATGTTGAATTCTCAACCTATTCTCAAACGTGGGTGGAGCGGAACGAAATGAAATCCAATTAGGAATGCTAAAAGATTTTTTCCTCAAGCGTTTCACAAATTTGAGAAAATGTTTAGTTTCAAATGATAAACAATGCTGAAAATCAAATTGAGAAATACGATTTTCTCAAACGTTTGAAAATTTGTGTTCCAGTGTTTCTTGGGTAGTTTTTTCATAGCTGTTTACTTTTTTCCGTGTGTGTGTTAATTTTATACTTTTTTTTTTTTGCTTGCTGATTATTCTCTGCCGTGTGAACAACTTGCCAAGGCAGAAAAAACGAATCAGCACTTGTCCTTCGGCACGTTTGATGCTTTAAATATGCAGAGAAATGTACATATGTATGTATGTACATACATAAATATAAGTACATGCACGATGTGTGGGTGTGCACGCTTTTTTTTCTTCTTCTTTTTTGTCGCCTCTTGACACTTTTTACAACCATCCGCTTTCCATCCAACCAGCCAGCTAGCAGCGCGGCGAAAACTTTTTCCTTTGAATTATAAATTGTCGCGCAACGCTTTCACGTTTTAAGCTGCTTTTTTTTCTTCTTCGTTGTCATTTTTATATTCCATCATGGAGAGTGTTGAAACAAAAAATATGGAAAAATTTGCGGTTGAATATTCAAATTTTTAACAGTGCCTGTGTATGTGTGCGTATGTACTAATGTGGATGGCTAGGTTCCCCTGCAGCAAAATTTAGAGACAGTCTAGCAAATCGCTAGTTCCGGCCCACATTTTTCAGAACCATCTCTGAACTACTGAAAAACGGCTGCAGAGCGGGACAGTTGAATCTTGCGATCGTGGTTGGTTGATCGTAAAGTAGCTTCGCGAGAAGACCAGCGACTCTAACATCGTTGGTAGGGAATTTCCAGATTTAATAAATTTACTTTATTGCGTGCTGCTTAAAATTTTAAGAGCAACGTATGAAAGTGAATAATAATGAAATATATAGAAATTAAATCTGAAAAAAAAATCTCAAATAAAATGGAATCAGTAAAATAAAAGAAAAAAACTAAATAATATCCAAAAATCGAATCTGAAACAGTTTTTCTCATAGAAAAACTTATTGACCAGATCCGTTCAAAATTTAACCAGTTCAGAACGAGTTCAAAAGTCCTGCTTCGTAGGACATCGTCATGTTAATGGAAAAACAGTTAAAAGCATTGATTTGGGATAGATAAAAAAAAAACAGTACCATGTCCCTTTGCAAGCTAGTTCAGCGGGAGTTCTGAACCAGTTTGGTTTTGTGCGGGGGCAGTACGCTGCGTGTGTATGTAGCCCTGTGGCGTTGTGTGTTTGGTAGTATGTTTGTGAGTTTGCTTGTTGCGTGTTGCATGTTCCACGAGGTGATTGCCGTTTTAATTGCATTACCACCAGAACAGAAAACAGAAAAACAAAAAAATAAAGTAAAACCAAAAAAAAGGAACTATTTATAACTAAAAACAACTTCGAAACTAGCTTAACACTTTTTATAGCATATTTTGAGGTGGAAGTATTAAAGCGGATTAAAACAGAATAGAAACTGATTAGTTGTTGTTTCGGTGACTTTTAGTGTTTTAGCATTTTTTTAATTTTCTATGTATACAAACAAATTGTATTTTAATTTAAATAAAATAGTTATTTAAGGGACTCGAAAGCCGTGTTAGACATCGTAGTATATTAAGTTTAAAAAAATTTCTATATAAAAGAACGATTTAAAAACAGGATTTCTAATTACACCGGAATGTTTAAAATATATATTTAGCTTCTATCATATACAGCAAATCACCTCAAACTTGTTCAATCGTTTATTTCCATAAAAATTTTAATACCAACGATATTACGCCCACTTCGTGAATCCCCTAATTTTTTTTATGTTTTGATATCCTTAACCCTGAGTATACATATATTTAACCTGCGCTATAACGTGCATAGAAACTCTGTAAAAGCCTCAGAATTCTCTAACAAATAGTTGTGAAAAATTGTGAAACAGCTCGAAAGATTGTGACACTGAAGAACTCGAAAAAAAATCGCTGAACTTAAAAGTTTCCGAAAAGTACCATATACAAATGTAGTTACGAAAAGTCCTTAAGAGTTCCTAAATTATACTTAATAAAAAATAGAAAACCCTGGAAATCCGTAAAAAAAAATTAAAAGAAAAATCCAAAAAAAATAAGTATTAAGAAATTAAAATAAATCCTCTCAACTTGTAAATTTCCGAAAAGTGCTACATAAACATAAAACCATGAAAACTCCCTAAGAGTCCCAACATTCTATTAGAAATTAAAAAAAATCATGAATACCACGAACGATCTAAAAACTCTGAACAATATATTCGTTCACCTTGAAAATTTCCGAAAATTGCCAAATAAAAATGTTAGGTCCCGAAATGCTAAATAAAAAATCGTCAGAAAAAGTTCGAAAACCGCTCAGTGGTTCCGAGCCTGAGAAATCACGAAAAAAAACACTTCCGTTGACCTTAAAAATTTTCGAAAGGCACCGAATTAAAATATTAAGTCCCTGAAAGATCCAAAATTGTATTAAAAAACATTGCCGAAAAAAAAAACCGAAGAAGTATCTGAGATATCGCAGTAGAACAAAACACAATGAAAAATCAAAAAAAAAATTCGAGGAAAGCCAGAAAATTCTCGAAGAACCCCGAAAAAACTGCATTTCACTAAATCTTTTAACAGTCCTGCAAAACCAAAAATTCAAATCATCCAATAATATTTGCTCGAAATACATTTGTCGACCAAGTTTGGCATTTCGCTTTAACTAATTTAAAACAAAACTTATAGGTTTTTTTGCAAACTATTAAAAATAATGTGGAACTAAGAAATATTGATAAATGAGGCAGAATTCTAATCGTACCTTCAAAGAATCTGCAGAGAATTTAATTTAAGTTTAACTTCATTTTTTAACCGTTAATTTTGTTGAACTTTAGTATAGTTTTGTGAAAAATTTTTCTACAGATAAACTAGAATAATTTACAAATGGTAGCTGCTATTTCGGAGATCATCGCATCTCCTCATCAGGCTACTTAATCAAACTCACTAAGATTGGAACCATGAACTCGGCGTACAAAAGCAATGGTCTTCCTTAGCTCGCCTCCTGTAAACTGTTGTTGCTTAACCAATTTTTCACATGCTAAGTTTTTATAATGGCAAACATCAATGTCCTAAACAATGGGCAATCAATCGTCCTAAATCACTGATGGTTCAGATATGAGTTTTTACGATGTAACTCCTCTATTTAAGTAGCTAAGAAGAGTGGAAATCATTAGGCTCAATTTAGTGCAATGTGTAGCTCTCAAATAACCCTATAGTATGCATGAAAAGTATGAAGACCTCGCTGTTGTCAAAGACAGCTCTGTTCTTACTTGCTTGTTTTCATTAAACTTTTGAAGGCGCTAATAGCTATTTTACAACCAAAACTTTAATTACGCATAATTTGCAGAAATATGTATGGTATTTTTTGATGTATGTAACTATTTTGCATGCATTCATATCTACGACTACATTTAAAAAATGAAAAATTATTTAATTAATGTTATTATTTTGACATGCAAAACAGAATGCACATTTCACGGAATGCCCATTTCAAACAGATATTACGCACGAAAGCTGGCATATGTATGTACATACTCATACATACGTACATGCAGTATTAAACACGCATCTCTGTGCTTTTGTGTACATTTGGTGGCCTTTCAGGCGTTTTGCCGTTAATTATGTTTGCAAAGGATTCAGTTATAATTTATTATAATTTATGATTGTTTTGCTGGTGGTCATAAGCAAGGAAAACGCATAAGCTGCAAGCTGCCGGCTGCAACACAAAGGTCCGCTTGAATATCGCGTTATAAACATCAAAATGCCAACGTTAATGATGAAGATAATATAATTATGGAGATTAATAATGTTGTAAACAGTGAGTTTGTTTTGCATGTGGGCGGATATTGTTGCGTTGATGATGGCGATGCACAGTGGGAGAAATGGCCAATCTGGCGGCGCCTTGTTAATAACTCGGTAAAAAAAAACATATTTTGGGTGTAAAATTTTTTGTATTTTTTTGCATTTGTATGTTTTTAGGGAGCGATAATATTAGAAAATGTATCATTTTCGACAATCAAAAACTTTTTTGTTGGTACTGGTTTATTGTGTCAAACTAAGAAAGGGTGCGTTTTGAGTACAGTAATAGAGTTGCGTTTATAGAAATGGAAGGGAGTGCAAAGTGTCAAAATTTTTTTTTAATTTGTGAATTTTTTAAAGAAATTTAAAGAAAAGCTTAAATAAATAGCTATACACAAAATTTATAAATCTACTAGCAGACCCGGCGAACTTCGTCCCGCCCAAAATTAGATTTTTAATTTAAACATTTTGGTACAACAGTTTCTCCAACAATCCACATTTACGATTTGTACTGCACATTCGTCGGCTAAGACTATCGTTTGGTGGTCGTTTGCCGCCTTAAATAACCGAACGAAAGTGTTATGTCCATGAGAAGATCCCTGGTGGGCACAATGAGCCGGATCTATAGTGAATGTGCCCTAGGAACTTTATCTTATAGTTAGTGGCAATTTCAATATCAATGCGTATCCTTGTTCAACAGAAATATAATATACATACATAAACTGAGACGAAATACCTTAAAAGCCAGTTTCGCGAAAGTAATTTAAGTGAAGAATTATGTTTTTCTGTCAGGTTCTATATTAAATTCAACTAAATAAATAAATTTTCATTAAATTGCTTTCATGAAACTGGCTTTTAAGGTATTTCGACAGGTGGTGATTTGAGATTTACCACTGCACAACTCAACACTGGTTTCTTCGAATGAGGCTCTAACGCATAATAATATTGGCAAATCACATCCATTGGGTCAATCGTAACACACGAGAGTTCAATATACTCAATAGTGCAACGGGTCGATTTAGTCTGACATTCACGGCACCTTTTTTTCACTTTTTAGATTTTTAGTAGTAACTCGACCTCAGCACCGTTTCTAATACATGTTTTGAATGTTCGCCAAATCGGATCATAAAAAAATTTTTAGTACTAACTCAACTCCAGCGCCAACTGGCGGATTACTTTTCCACGCCCCCTTTTTAAAGAGCCGTTTTTTCTCAATGAGCATGTGATTAATTTCATATATCTCCACACGAAGTGTTCCAGTACTGTACCACGAAAACTTCCAGAGATATGCAGTATGAAATTCGGCTTGTATGGTAGGTGCCACGACCCCTTTTCCAATAGCTCCATATTTTCTACATGACTATGCGATTAATTTCATATATCACCACACCAAGTTCCAGTACTCTACCAAGAACAATTATAGAGATATGCAATAAGAAAAATTCGACTTGTATGGGAGGTGCCATGCCCATATAAAGTTCCAGTACTCTACCATGAACATTTCTAGAGGTACTTATTATGAAAAATTCTGTTTGTATGGGAAGTGCCACGCCCCCATTTCAAATAGTCCGAATTTTCCTCCATGAGTATGCGATTGATTTCATATATCTCCATACCATGTTCGAGTACTCTACCATGAACACTTTCAGAGATATGCAGCATGAAAAATTCGGTTTTATGGAAAGTGCCACGCCTCCTTTTCCAATAACCACAATTTTTTTTCATGAGCATGCGATTGGTTTGATATATCTGCATACCAAGTTAGAGTACTCTACCATGAACACTTCCAGAGATATGCGGTATGAAAAATTCGGTTTCTATGGGAGGTGCCACGCCCCCTATTCCAATAACTACAATTTTTCTCCATGGGTATGCGATTGGTTTGATATATCTCCATACCAAGTTAGAGTACTCTACCATGAACACTTCCAGAGATATGCAGTATGAAAAATTCGGTTTCTATGGGAGGTGCCACGCCCCCTTTTCCAATAACCACAATTTTTCTCCATGAGTATGCCATTGGTTTGATATATCTGCATACCAAGTTAGAGTACTCTACCATGAACACTTCCAGAGATATGCGGTATGAAAAATTCGGTTTCTATGGGAGGTGCCACGCCCCCTATTCCAATAACTACAATTTTTCTCCATGGGTATGCGATTGGTTTGATATATCTCCATACCAAGTTAGAGTACTCTACCATGAACACTTCCAGAGATATGCAGTATGAAAAATTCGGTTTCTATGGGAGGTGCCACGCCCCCTTTTCCAATAACCACAATTTTTCTCCATGAGTATGCGATTGGTTTGATATATCTCCATACCAAGTTAGAGTACTCTACCATGAACACTTCCAGAGATATGCAGTATGAAATATTCGGTTTGTATGGGAGGTGCCACGCCCCCTGCACCTAGCGGTATGAAATATACTTTACATCCGATTCTCATACCTACCAAATATACACAAAAAATTTCATAAAGATCGGTCCAGCCGTTTCGGAGGAGTTCGACCACTAACACCGTGACACGAGATTTTTATATATTAGATATAGCAACTAAGTAAGTGTTTCGATTTATTGATAGCTGAAACAAAAAACCTGCTAGCAGATCTGTAACCGATTCATTTTGATAGCTTCTACAGAAATCGTTACGCGTGGCCCTGAACCTGGCGGCCCAATGTTCCTTTAGTAATTAGTCGCTGAAAAGTTGAGCGTTCGGTTTTGACAGCCTTATATTAAGTTTAAACAGAAATTTAAACAGAAACTTGTCTAGTGTGAGTTCAGTAGTGGATATGGCATCGAAGGGAAAGGTTATCCTCTTATTTTATCTAATATACACGTATAAAAAGAGGACCAGAAACAAACAGCTGATTGCTATTTGTTCAATAAACATCACTCAAAGTCAAAATTAAGCATACCCAACAAGGTTGCATGAAAAACTTCATTCAATTAGCACACAATTAATTACTAATCGAGCAATTAAGAATTGAAACTTTCTATAGTAAATCGAGCTCAATTAGCGCCTTAGCGAGAACGCTTGGCTAATTGCTCAATTAATGGCCTGTCTGAACATACTTTTAGCACACGCCATATTCTTCTTCGCTCATCGAGCAGTGTGGTAAGAGTAAGCACTTGCTGTTGATAGCTGCTTTAGCCAACTCCTCAACTTAAACCGAAAACAGCAATTGCAATGGAGTTTGTACTTTTCTAGCCGCCTTTTTCTCAGGCACTAGTCTAACCCAGGAGCTGGGATGAAATTTCAAAATTTCAAAACGTGCCTAATGGTCCTCAAAAATAGTGATTGTGCCAAAACAGGATGAATTGTGCCAAAAGTGCCTCTGAGAATGAAAGTGCCAAAAATGGCACTATTGTGCCTACTTGTCCATCACTGCCCAGGAGCCAGTAGAAATTGACCACATACAATTTCCCACAATTTCACTGGCCATCCATCTTTAATTTGCGCTCATCGCTGCTTGACTTGCGCCTTTTGATTTGCTTGCCTAGTCATTTGCAAATTTTAGCGCCGCTTGCCGGCTGTGCTTGCAAATTGCCGATATTTGTCTTGGTTTGCCTTTAACTTTATAGCTTTATTTAAGTATGCACTAAACTCAGAAGTTGACATGCATTTTTACGTTTAATGATAACATTAACAACACAACAAATGACATCAAAAGCTGGCTGCGGAGCAGAAACCCAACAACAAGCACTTACAACAATCGCCTGCCTCAAGTCAACAACAATGCAACACTTGTCTTACACATGTCAGCTTGTCATTTTTCTTGTGTCAACAACATGTCTTTAATGACTTTCTTTTCTTTTTGTGCACCAGTTGGCAGATTGCAATTCGAAAAAAGAAGAAGAAAACACAACACAGAACAGCAGCGACAAAAACTATTTAACGTTTGTATGTACATATTTTGCGAGGGAAAATTTTAAATGAAAGCAAATAATATTTGTGTGTGCTAGTGTTGTGTGAAAGTTAAAACCGCAACAATGACTGACCCTTTAACAACCACCCAGCAGTTAGTTGGCTGTGGAAAGTGTCATTAGTGGCAAGACAAGTGAATTTTGCTTATAAATTTGTGTGCGTGTGTGTACGTACTTGTGTACTACGTGATTTTTCTGTGGCTTAGCAGTTATTTGACTTATGTATGTATACATGCGTTTATTACTTACCTACATTGCCTTCGGTTGCAATGTGTTGGACTAAGGTGAAAGTGTGCAAATGACTTTGGTTCTTGGTCAAATATAATCAACTGCTTTTATCTGCAATTTGTCTATGTATACCATAAATTGCTTTTTAAATAACCAGCAGGCATTCTTTATGCGGCATGACACACATTTTTTTCTTTTTAACGCAATGAAAATACTTGCAAACTACTTGCTTAGATACTCTTCTTCGTAGCTTTTATACAATATGTATATTAGGGTATATCACTCTCCATCAAAATAAAAATCGATACGTTTTTTCCATTGGGATTATACAATTTATTGTATTTTAAGATTTTCGCCAAAAGTTTTGCGTTTTGTCAGATATTTTAATGCAGATCTTTTAGGCTTGAAATATTTTATCATCTGAAGTGAATTTTTGGAAAAAGTATTTCTTTTCAAATAGGTCCAGCTCACGTAAATCTTAATATTATTTCCGAAAAATGTTTGGCGGAGGTCTTTAAATATTACAAATTTCATAGTTCCAGTGGAAAACGTGCACGTTATATATAAGGGTGGTCGAAAAATGCACATGAAAAGCCACTTATCGACATTTACCTGCTGCCGACTCTCCGAACTAAAAAATATCGAAAACAAAGAGATCCGTATTTTTTATTCTGAAATCTGTTAATATGTAACCATGCAGCCGGGAATTTGGAAATAATTACTTTTTATTAAATAAACATACTTCCTTTGAGAAATCTTCAAAAAATAAAATTATGATGAATATTTAGCTTTGAAGTTTTATGATATATTGTGCACAATTTGGCGTCATCCCTTTTTAACCGACTTCCAAAAAAGAAGGAGGTTATCAGTTCGTCGGAATTTTTTTTTTTTTTTTTAATGTATGTACCGCATAACTTTGGACCACGTCAACCGATTTCGATGATTCTTTTTGCATCGAAAAGGTAGTGTTTCAGAGGTGGTCCCATCTAATCTGTTTTAGATCCGATCATTGGATAATGAAATATATATATACGTATATATATATATATATTTATATATGAGAATTTAAGTCGGGTTTGTTTTTTGCTAAAAAATACTTGTCATATTTAGTTTGTAGACAAAATGACACTGAAGATGGCATAGCGCCGAAACCGGTTTGTCTCCAATCCAAACTTGACAATCATCTTTCTACTATATCGGCGGCAATATTTGATGGAAAAAATGGATGGAAAAAATTGTTAGCTCACCCTAATGTATTTACTTCCATACACATGGCGCATTTGCTATGTAAATTCATTCTCTCAAGTTTTTTCTCAATTTATTTTTTAAACCGTGAATATCTTAAACATTATTGTACATTATCTAATTCGACTTATAAACAGCTACGCTCCACATTCGTATTGTAATTTAAATTGAGTTTAATTTTTAAACAGTTAGCAACTCTATTCGAAAATATTTTTCAAATAAACATTCTTAAAATGTTCTCGTTGGACATCAGTATTGTAATATTTAAAATAATTTATAGATAGATTTTTTTTCAAACATGTGGCAACGCCTTCTGAAAAAATTGTCGAAGCGAAGTTTACTTAAACTTTTATTCACCTAAGCTCCAAGTTTTTATATTTCATTTAACTTATTGATTACATGACATTTTTCTTTTAAACAGATGGCTACTCTCTTCTAAAATATTTTCCAAATAAAGTTTTTTTAAATTATATTCGTTGGACATCAATATTGTAATACCTATTTTAGCTTATTGCTTAAATTGAATTTGACTTTTAAACAGGTGGCAGCCCTATTCAAAAATATATTCGATGTAAAACATTCCTAAACTTATTTCGATTGGCAAACATCTGGTCATACTTCTTTTATAAATTACATATATTGAATTACATTTTGAATTAGGTGGCAACCCCCTTAAAAATATTTAAAAAAAATTATATCTTAAAATTTAAATAGAATTTTTTAAATTTAAATTTTTTTATAGAGTTACCGAATTTGTTTAAAAAATTATGACTTTGCTTTAATTTATCATACCCCCAAAACGTGAATAGATGTGGAGATAAGAAAACGTATGTATGTATATTTTACAAAACTATAAAATATTAAATTATTTTAGTTGCATAGTTAAAGGAGGGGAACTAAAATATTCACAAAAACATACATACACCGCATACAGTTGGCGGTGAAGGCTTAAATTCATGCACATCGCTTTGTAATGTCGGCCTTGGAATGAGTAAAAATTCTGCATACTTATGTACCAATGCCAATATACATTCATATGCATAACACGCGTACATATGTATGTGTTCATATGCCTACTCCTGCGGTGTAACAAATTATCGAAGCGTTAAGGCTCTAATTGAAATCCCACTACAATACTTACAATCACCCTGGGGCATACATATGTAGGTAGGTATGTACGTTTGTATGTATGTACGTATGCACATGTACATATATACGTACATAAACACTATCTGACTAGTGCTTGACTGCTGTCAGACAACCGCCATTGCCACTCTGTGATGTCCTTCGCAAAATGTATTGGCGCGTATGCTGTTGAAGCGGAAGTCATTAAGCTGATGCCAGATAAAACTTTGTAGCTTTGCGTGACATTTATAACTTTGCCAGCAAAGCGCCAGACGCAAAAGGTATGCCACAATGAACGCCAAGAAAACAATGTTGTACCGCTTTTTTACTCATCAAAGTTGCTGTGGATTTTAATTATTTTGATTTAAAATTATCAGCAATGTAATTAAGTTTTATGTTTCTGCATGAAAACCCGAATTTGGACGAAACAAAATAAATATTAAACCGGCTGATTGTCAAAGCGCGCAAAAAGATGGGAGTTGACCATCTTTTCGCTTCGCGCTGCCGCTTCAACGATTTATGTGGCATGCTTTGTGCATTTTCATACAATTCATCTTATCTGTCAAAGCGAATCTGTCACGTAAAGCGAAGCAAAAGTTTTATGTGACATCAGCTTTAGTAGCAAAAACAAGCAGCAGCAGCAGTTCAGCGGTAAATGCGGTTATATGCACTTTGTGTGCATATGGAATCTATACCATAGATCGATGCAGAGAGTGCTTACATATGTACGTGCAAACATAAAATCGCGCGTATGTATGTGAATACAAGAGTTTGTCAGACGGCAAGTATATTTGACGCTATTTTGCAACTATAAACAGAATCCTGTAAACTATTTTAATGCAAGCGCATTTATGTGGTGGTCTAAAGTGCAAGCGCACACATACACATACACATGTAATCATATACATACAGAGTAAATATACATACAAAAGCACACTGCGCATTTGCTTGTTTAAATAGCAGAGTGTTAGCATAAATACATACATAAATATCTACATATAAGTTAGTATATGTATGTAAATGAATTTGCCCAGCCAGCAAAAAATCCGAAGAGACAACTACCGAAAATCGTTTGTGAAACGAATACGTTTTCGGCTGTTTTTTTTTTTTTTAATTTGTCTGATTGAATATTTCGTTCAATACGCTTTCCTCCTGCACTTCACAGATACTTTTTCATGATTCGAAAGAAATAAAATAAAATGAGAGAGCGCCTGACGGAATTCGAACCCGGCACCTTCTGGAAGCTAACAAATAGTGGCACACTCCTCTACAGGCTCAGCCACTGCCGACTAAGCTTTCAAATGACATCATCTTTTTCGAACGTTTCGAACGTTTTCCGGATACGAATATTGGCGACAACTGTGGTCGTTTTTCTATCCATTTTCGGATACGAAAAATTGAACTAAACTGCACTGTCGGCAAATTTTACGTTTCTTTGCTGGCTGGGTATGTAGTACCCACGAGTACATACATATATGTATATTTCGGTATATAAAATTGTGCGCCTGTTTGACAATCAGTTGCCAATAAAACATAATCATCGAACACCATAGTAATAATGGACGCTGTCGATGAATACGCGTGCATACTCACACAGGCACATACATATGTATGCATATATCCCATCAAACCGCCTAGTTATTTGCAATGTCCTTTTCCCTAACATCATTATATCTCTCTCTCTCTCTCTCTCTCTCTCTAATGCAATATTCGCACAGCAGGCAGGCAGGCAGGCTAGCAGCTAGCTAGTGATGGCCTTAATGGACTTCTCCGCTGCAGTCACACTGGATGGCTGACTGACTTGGTTGGCACTAATTTTATTGGCATTTTCAAAAATTGCTATCGAAAAAGCGAGGCCTCTTCAATAAAGAGTGTTGTCGCTGCTGTGGAGCTAACTAAATTCCATGCAATTATTTCCATTGATGTGCCGCGGTTTTATGCACCACTGCCGTTGACAGCTAGCCAGCAAACACATGCAATTTTGCAAGTACTTTGGTTGGAGCTAATAGTGAATAGAAGGACAGTTGTGTTAAAATTAAAGCTTACCAGCAGGCACGTAGTATTTGTAAAGAAATAATTTTGAAAAGCTATAACGGTTGAAAGGGACAAAAATATTGCACAATTTTTTTATGGTCTAGCTTTTATACATACATAGTACATAGTATTTTGGTAATCATTTTAAACTCATCGGCCGGCTTTTGTTTCATTGATTAAAGGATAAAAAATGGTAGCTTTTAGAATGAGCACCAATTACAGAGAGCTACACTTCGTCGAGAGACTTGTGTCACAGAGGTGTTTAGTATTAAATTGCCTTTATAGGATTGGGAATTTTTTAAGGAATTTGAAATTTCAAAAAGAGGATTCAAAAATTGTATTTAAAAAATTCAGTGCAATCTAGAATAACGATGTGGGTACCAAATAAAAGAGGAAACTGTAGAAATTAAAAAGAAAAAGTTAATTTTTTTTTGGTGCATAGGGACGAATATGTATTGAAAAATTCATTTTAATTAATTTTGTTTTTTTAGGCAAATAAAACTAGAAGTAAGAAATTCGAGGATGTGGTCGTGTATATATTAGTCATTAACATGTATTTTAAAATAAAGGCAAATTTAAAAAAATATTCAAAATCAAGATTTTCGAAAGTCATTTTTATTCCTTAATTCGTCCTTATGCTCCATAAATTTTTTTTTTTTTTTTTTTTTTTGAGTAGTAATATCTGTGAATTGTCGAAAGCTAATACGGTGTTTACGTGATGCAATTTTACGGGCAACTTTTAGTTCAAAGCAACAATCGGCTCGTTGAAGGACCTATCAAATAATCACTTCCAATGAAGTTGGGGCAGCTACCTTTTGATTCAACTCATCGCCTCTAAAATTGCATAGAAAATCGCCTCATTTGAACACCGTTTAAAAACTAAAACCGCAGGTTTACTATATTTGGCCGAAATTTCGCGAATATGTAAAATATTTTTAATTTTTTTTGCGTACAATGTAAAATTAAAATTTCTTTTTGATGTACATACATATATGTTTTATATATTTATATTGTTAATAACGGAAAAAAATTTGTATAAGTCAAATTTTTTTAACTCATCATATGCCAAAAGTCTTAAGTGAAAAGAACACAAGGAAGTGCATTCAAAACTACTTAGAAAATTAACAAAAGAAATTATACGGAATTCGTTTGGTCTTTTCTTTTGCATAATACAGCAGCAGCCTCTACTACAATAGCAACTTTGAGAGGTTGGCAAAAAATATAATTTTTCAGCTTTTATTTACCGCTTACCTTTGCTAAGCCAACAACATATATAATTCTTGTTAACAAGTCATTAAAGACAGTGTCCACAGCATTCGCGCTTCAAGGACATACGAGCTCACAGTAACAAAAAAAAAAAAAAACAGAGTAAGCGTAGGCAAATTCATTTCAAGCGACAAATGCCGTGCGTGCCGGTTCCAGGAAGATCATAAAATATGTAGTGGAAAAATCGGCAAGAGTCTCATAGTGATTTGACAATAGAGTCGGCTAGAGGACCAGGTATACTTAGCAAGCAGCGGCAAAGGGTTTTTCCATAGCTAACACAGGCAAGCAAATGGAAGCGTAGGTGAGTTAGTAGTAGGTAGTTAGTGAAAAGAATCTATGGTAGACTAAAATGAGTTACGCGAGCGATTGCAAGAAGATGGTTCAGTTGGTTTTCTAGTATTAAGACAGCAACTAAAGCGAAAACAACTATCTTATGCATAGGTGTGCAATAATTTTAAGATACATTTATTTTATTTTCTCAAAATCTTCCTTTTCTAATTTATTTAGTTCTAATTTCTATAATTTTTTTTTATCTGCTTTTAGCTACAATCAAGCGCCTAGCAGCCACAAAATAGTGGCCAGTCTAACAAACATTCCAGCAAACAGCTTCGTGACCAGCATGCGCCATCACACGCCACCTGCCAGCGGGTGTTGGCTGCTGCCCTCACAGCGCCACTTCACAACTACCACCAACATCACCACCGCTAATTGCAGACTTCCCCGTTCCACATTCGCACTCGCGCTCGCTGTGTTCATCATTGCTTGCCAACTGCCGGCGTCCACTTTGGCCGTCTTCTCACAAAAAGACTGTCGTGATCTCGGCGCCAACTCGCATTGCCAATGCTCAACGATGCCCTCACGCTTCGAGATTCAATGCCCGCCCATGGATTTTAATCAGAAATTCACTTTACAAATCAGTCCCGGCGAACATGTGCAAATCGAATGCGATCGTGTGGATGCGCGCGAATACAGCCTACTGCCGCGCATGTCGATTGGCGTTAGTAAAATCGTACAGATCCGTCACTGTCCGCTGCCGGGACATACGCCCATCGCGCGCCTCTTCGAACACTTGGGCATAACAAAGGTGAATTATTTGATGTTCGAAAGTGGCGAATTGGGTGCCAATCTGACGCGACACCATCTCAGCGATTTGGAGAATTTGGCGCACCTACGCTTCAGCTCGAACAGTTTGACGCACATGCCGGAAGATTTGTTTGCCGATTTACGCAATTTGAATTGGTTGGACTTGCGTTCGAATAATGTGAATTTAACGGAAAAACTATTTGAGCCACTAAAAAGTTTGACATTCCTCGAACTTGGACACAATAATTTGAAAACATTGCCAAAGGGTATTTTTAAGAACCAGCAAAAACTGTTGCATCTCAATTTGTGGGGCAACCAGTTGCGTAATCTCACCAAAGATGTATTCGAGGATGCCACTGCATTGACCGACATAGACTTGAGTGCCAATAATATAGAAACCTTTGCACCAGACGTCTTTCAGCCACTAACCAATCTAAGCAGCATCTACATTAATGCCAATCATATACGCGACTTGCCTTATGGACTCTTCGCCAACAATAAAAATCTCACTGAATTCCGCTTGATCAACAATCGTGTGGCACTCATCTCGCTGCCGTCTGGACTCTTTGCCAACTTGCCGCATTTGAAGGATGTGCGTTTGACTTGCGAGCTCGAGGCAGTGCCCGAGGATCTGTTTAAAAACTCAACAAAACTGGCAAATTTGACTATGAAGGAAAATATGTTGACTACCTTGCCAGCTAAGCTGCTATTCGATCAAACGGAGCTCTACGATTTGGACCTGACGCATAATCGGCTACAAACGCTGCCAGATAGCTTGTTCCAGAACACAAGAAACTTGGTGGAACTCAGACTGTCGCACAATCAGCTCACAGAAATTTCAAGGTAAGCAAAACAAACTGTACAACGATAAATATAAAAGCCGTTTTAAAACATTTGCAATTTACACTAATAAACAACTTTTTCCACATTTTTTCCGCCAACAGCGAACTTTTCAATCCACTGGTGCGTCTGGAAATCTTACACGTAGACAACAACAACCTCTTTACCATCAATATTAATGCCTTCCACGACACGGCCAACTTGAAATTCTTAAATCTGGAAAACAACAAAATCGATCTCACTGAAGCGCATGCCGCCATGCTCGAACCCAGCCAGCATTCGAATTCTGATTTCGACGCAAGCTCACCATTCCAATTCCTCTACCAGCTTGAAGAGCTGAACTTGCGCAACAACTCCATCATGTACATCTTCAATGACTGGAAGACCCAACTACTCGAACTGCAAAAGCTTGATCTCAGCTACAACAACATCACCATCTTCCACGACCAAGACCTGCAGTTCCTCAGCAGGCATAGCGTCGAGGTAAATCTCACGCACAATCTCATACACGAAATCAACTTCAACACAATCAAAATCATGGACGCGCCTTTCGCTGATCGCGTAGTGCATATAGACCTCAACAATAACCCGCTCCACTGCGACTGCCTAATGCTACCCTTCTTGCAGTTCGTTTTCGGCGAATTCAAAGATAAATTCGAGTACAAAATCGATCTGACAACATCTAATTTGCAGTGTGCTGGTCCACCAGCGTTGAAGGATAAGCATATGCACGAACTCAGCTACATGGAACTGGTGTGTCCACTGGACGACAGCGCCTCCAGCGTAAAGCGTTGTCCTCGCGGCTGCGAATGCTGGGTGCGTCCGCACGATCTTATGCTCTTGCTGAACTGTTCCAATGGTAATATGACACGTTTGCCAACACTGCCGCACGAGCCGCTACTCAAGGGCATTGAGTTGTTTGTAGAGAACAATAATATTGCCAGGCTACCTTTGGCCACCACCAGCGGTTATGCAGATGTGAAGCGAATTCATGCCGCCGGCAACCAACTACGCCAGATCGATGTCAACAACTTGCCCGTGGGTCTGCAGTACTTGGACGTGCGTCACAACATGTTACAGCGGCTTAACATAAGTGTGCTGAATTTCCTGAACAGCAGCAGCGCGATCGAGGGCCTACTACTATCACACAACGCGTGGGTTTGCGACTGCGAAGCGAAGCCGCTGCTTGAGTTCACACAGAACGCTGCAGTACTGCAGAAGCTGTCCATGCGCGATTTCAATCAGATGCGCTGCGCCGTCGATTCGGCAAAGCCGCAACATGTGCAGCTGTTCAAAGATATTTCCGTTGCGGACATTTGTCCCACTGAAATGGGTTTGTTCATCGCTTTCGGCATCATCATCGCACTGCTCGGACTGCTAATAGGCATTTGTGTGGCGCTGTTTTACAAATACAATCAAGAAATTAAAGTTTTCCTCTACGCGCATAACTGGTGTCTGTGGTTCGTCACCGAAGAAGAGCTAGACAAGGACAAGAAATACGATGCTTTCGTTTCCTACTCACACAAAGATGAAGCCTTCATCGCCGACTACCTTGTGCCCGAACTAGAACATGGCCCTATACCGTTCAAGCTGTGCGTGCACGTGCGTGACTTCATTGTTGGCGGCTGTATACCTGAGCAGATTGTGCGCTCGGTGGACGAATCAAGACGCACCATTGTAGTGCTGTCGCAGAACTTTATCGAGTCAGTGTGGGCGCGCATGGAATTCCGTGCCGCACACCAGTCGGCGCTCAACGAGAAACGCAATCGGTTGATAGTTATCATCTACAGTGACATTGAAAACATTGAAAATTTGGATAGCGAACTGCAGGCTTACCTCAAGACAAACACCTACCTAAAATGGGGTGATCCATACTTCTGGGAAAAGTTGCGCTATGCTATGCCACATCCGAGCAGAAAATCAGGCGGCGGCGGCGGCAGCGGCGGTGGACTGGAGAAGAGCGCAATGAAGAGCTCAGTCGATGATAAGCTCGAACTGATCAAACCATCACCGGTAACGCCTTCACCCACTACGCCACCAGCAATGGCGGCGAAGAATCCATTGATAGCACATTTGAATGGTGGCACACCGCAGACGGCGATTATCATACCAAATGGTAAGATGGCAAATGGCAATGCGACACAGTATCACATGAATGGCAAGACACCGAATGGGCACATCAATGGCGCTTTCATTATCAATACAAATGCCAAGCAAAGCGATGTATAGAATAGGGAGAAAGCGGAAGTGTTTCAGTTCGACGACGATCTGTTGTTTCGATGAGCCTGAGACATGAACGCGTTTTAAGGCGATGAAAAAATAATGAAAGAGAGCGAGAGAGAGGCGCGCAGTTAGAGAGAGGAGTAATTAAAAATTAAGGATGGGAAGCGAAAGGGCGAGAGACGCAAGCGTTATAGAGAGAGCGTGCGAAATGCAACTTTGTGTTAGAGAGGCTTGGTGGATTAGAGAACGAAAAATGCCAAATCGACGCGCAAAGTGTGGAGCGTTACAAAATTTGGGGTTAGAAAATAAACAAAAAATCGCTTCAGCTTACAGTTTATTTCGTAGTGAGAAATACGTTTTTGCATTAAACATTTTTTTTTTAAGTTTCCTTCGTTGAACAAAAAACTTTTAAAAGTTTATGAGCGCGGCGAAAATTTTTAAATTGTAATTAATGTATTTAAGCTAATTTAGAACTAGTTTTAAATGGATTATAGAACAAAAACTCGAATTTTTGCACAAACAAAAAACACTGAAGGTCTCAGCTGAAAACCAATTCAATAGTTTATTTTCAACTATTTCTGCTTTTTACTATTTTTGGACTTGTAAAAATATATACATATGTAGTATCTCACATGCAGACATATTTTTATACTCTCGCTAGCGTTAAGCGTGTAGAAACCTAACGGTTAGTTATAGCCAAGCAGGAAAATATGTGTCTAACAATTTTTAACACTTAAGGCTACTTCGCTACACATTCATGTTACATAGTGTAAACAAATGGCTCAATTTAGTTGTTAAGCTCTTGACATTTGTGTTCAAATATTTAAAAAAGAAATACGATTTTCCACTTTTTGTTAGAAATATCAAAGAAAAATCTCAATGCCGAAAAAGAAAATTTTTTCGAGGAGATTTATTTTTGAAAAGATGAAGAAAACCGCATTATGAATCGCATTTCTTTAAACGACAATCTCGGCGTAGTATGGCATGGCATGTAATTTTAATAAGGAATCTCGATTTTTTTTTTTGTTAGCATAAATTCTTATTTAATTTTTGTCACGAATCTCATTTTCTAACTAGAAAAAAAAAAACTCAGTTTATTGTGATTGTGATTATTTTTCTCGAATTTCGCCAACATAATTTCCTTAATGCCTTTTTTTACATACATACATACATACATACATATGTAAATGTCCCGATATAAACCCTCACTGTTAATAACATAAATATAAATATTGTAAGTAGCAGTCATAGTACTGTTAAGTGTAACATTCACACTGGTCTAAGCATACACTCACACACACACACATACATAAAGCAAAATGCATACAATAACATACACAAATTTCACAAAAATGCAATATGAGAATCCAAAAACTCGTAAATAGCAACTAAATATAGATACACTCGATTAAAAATTGTACTTAGCTATAAGTATGTATTTAGCATTATGTAATTGTGAATCTAATTTTGAGCTATTTAATAAGTATGTACTTAGTAGATTTTTCAAAATACGTATATCATAAAACAAGTAGATATAAATACAAAAAAAAAAAGCAAGTATGTAACTTTAGAAAAGTATATACATATACCCATACAAATGCCTTCTACAAAAATATATTAAAACAATAAGAATAAAAGTAAATAATTAAAGAAAAAAGTAACACTAAGAATACATTTATTTAAGCTGGTAGATGTGCATCAATAAAAAAAAATAATAACTTTTCAGTTTACAAATGCAGAATTAAAGCAAATATAAAATAAAACGTAATTAAGCGCTGAATTAATTTAATTTCACAAAATTCTGACCACACTTTCATATGGGAAAAAAAACTTCAGTTTTATAATCTCACTTGCAATACATACGAGTATGTATGTACTAGTTAAAATGACAACAAAAGACTCTCAAACAACTCTAATCGAATAAGTGAAACTCGAAATAAAATAGACTTTTTTCGGTTGTCACTCACATACATACATACATAGATGCATATGTGCGTATCATCACATTTATCTCATAAACAGTGACAAACATATAATCAAACTTATGTGAATACTATATTACACATACATACATACATACATATGTATGTCGCTCGAATATTTGTGTGCTGTATAAGTGTATCTACATACACATTTATGTACGTAAATAAAATAAAATTGGCGTATCCTCCAAATACACACACATTACCAAAAACGCATATAATATTTGGACTAAATTTACGGTATGTGTATAATTTTGCTAAGTGTATGTATGTATATTTAGGTATGAAGTAATGCGAATAAAAATGTAAAATCAAATACATATTTTAAAAGTAAAACCACAAAAAGTCTTTTCTTATCTCTCGTCTTATCTTATCGTCTTTTATATGTAAAAAAGCGAATTGCTGCCCGTTAGACTTGCTTCAGCGATTTGAATAACTTTTTTTTTGTTCGTTATAATACCCAGTTGTTTTGAAAACACAAGAAAAAAAGTTGTTTTAGAAAGCTTCCAGCCAAAAATGTATTTGTGGAAGGTTAGGCAGTTAAATATTCGTAATGTTTTTTGAGCTAAATTTTTTTTTGTTATCTATAAAAATACCGTCAAAACTTTAACCAATAACATATACAACTCAATTTTAAATATTCTCGCGGAAAAAATCCTCCTATTATTTTCCGCATGGGAGAGTAATAATTGAGGAAGAAGAATTTCGAATTTTCGAAATCAGCTGTTTTTGCCAAATGACATTTCATTTAGACATTCTGAGAGAATTCAAAAGTTTGAACTTTTTGTTGAATTTTATATCGCTTTAAGAAAATATTAAAAAGAATGCATAGTATTGCCTTTCATGTGGCTGTGGAGGAAGTATGTATGTATATGGCGAATTGGAGCTACAGGAAACTCAACAGAGATCTATAAGAAGGAGCCTGCGCGATAATACAAATCCGCTTGAGTAGCCGCAATCATTGTAAATACCAACACATAACATTTGTACATATATTTTAAATAATTTATCGCTTTCCCAGCTCAGTCCACCTTCAGTAAAGTTCTCAAAGAAGTAACTGAACATTTTGAAATTATGTTGTGCTCAATTGCTGCTTATTTGAACTTTTCGACCTTAAATAAGAATGATTGTAGTACTTTATTACTGTTTCTTATTATAAATTAGTATTTTTTCCATTAAAAATTGCTAAACTTAAATTTTTCTTCAGCGTTCCTTTCAAAACAGTTGGGGAAAAAATCCTTTAAAAATGGCATCTCTAAATTTTGTTTGCCCTTTTTCGAACGTTGTTCAGAATAAGAGGAAAGGGAGAAGAGAAAAACTCCTAAGGAATTTTTGTTCAGAATAAGAGGATAGAGAGAAGTGCGAAATTTCCCAAGGAATTTGTATTTAGAATCGGGCTGATAAATAACAGTTTCAAGCTTTAAACGAAATTTAGGAAAATTCAACAAAGTTTCATAAAAATTTCAACTTTTTAATCTGAATCTTTAGAACATTTTTGGGTATGCACTTTTACAGCCTATACAATTTTAGTCTAATGAAGTGCAAGTTTCAAATGGGTAAAAAATCGCCTTGATTTTTGAGAATTTTTTCTATGAAGAGTGCTTTAGCGGTGTTTAAAACTGGGGTCGATTTTTTGAATATGATGAATATTTAATAAAAATTATCACGTGAACATTTGTTTGACTCACTGTCCTAGCGTTGAGGATGTTTTTTTTTTAACTTTTTTGCCCAAAAAAAAATATTATGAGTTAAAAATTTTTTGTGGTGTAAGGGTAGATTTATATTACAGTACTTATGAGAACAAAATAATGAAAATTTGAATTTGTATTAATGTCGGTTTATTTGCCGGTCGGTTTGTCGGTCATCCCTGGAGAGCAAAATACTTTCAAGAGAAAGCAATGAAGAGAAAGGGAATATGTGATACAAAAGCAAACTAAAGATTGGATTAACTTTAAAACAAATTTATATGTACGTTCGCGACGTTACGTTACGGACGCGACTCCTTTTCCGTTGAAAAATTTAATTTTTTTTTAAAGCAATATTGTTGTATACGCACTCAGTCTGGTAAACATCCGGTCCAATGAATGTGTACTCAGTGTCAATTCTACCAAAGCAGACACAAGCGAGTATAAAACTCCTCTATTTAAACCTCCCATCCCAAAAGGGGTCGCACTTACTCTCTCAACCGAAGTCAAATACCTTTGAGTCATTCTAGACAAGAAATTGGACTGGAAGTGAAACATTGAAGACCGCTTCAGAAAGGCCAATATCGCCCTGTTTGCCTTGGAACAGTTGCAGAGGACAGCTGCCATGCTCTTCACGGGAGCACTGCCCACTAAACCCACCAAATCTCTAGAAATAATGCTAAATCTTGCAGCTGTGGATCTCTACGGAAAAATTCGGGCCGGCTGCAGTGCGGCCAGGATAAATACCAAACGTGCCATGGAGGGACCTCAGACTCGGACACGCAAAAGGTATTTGAATATCTACCGGATAATCTATGACAGTAAGACAACAAATTCTCCATAAGAATCCCAGATAGGAACGAATGGGAAATTGCCACATACTTAAACCCAGGGTCGAGGGCTATATATACAGATGGTTCCAAGCTTAACGACAGAGTGGGTAGCGGGCGAACTCACGCTAAACCTCAGTATTCGCTTAGCGGACCATTTTAAAGCGGAGATACAGATGATAAAGGGAGCCGCTTGGAGGCTCATAACCTTCGCTCTTCCAGGATGGCATATCACTATATGTTCTGACGGCCAGGCTACTATCAAATCTCTTAAATCTAACGGATAAACATCAAAAGTAGCCGTAGAATGTACGAAGACTCTCAACCTGCTGGTATCAAAATGCTCCTTGACTGTTGTATCGGTCCTTGGACACAGGGACATTTCTGGAAACAGCTTAGCGATCGATCTGGCAAAGAGGGGGACGGAAATATCTGAAGTAAATTCAGCTCAAAATGTGGGCAAACACATACTAAAGACGGAACTCATCGAGGAGGTAAGTACAAGGTGGGCTGTGGAAATCACCTGCCATACTACCATTGAAATTTGGCCAAGGATTGATGTAAAGCGATCCGTAGCTCTGACTCGACTGGACCGCTGTTCCCATAGATTAGTAGTCGGAGTAACCACCAGGCACTGCCTGATTCGCTCAGACGGAAAAAGGTTAGAATACTCCACCAACGACTTTTGTCACAGTTGCAGAGACGAGAATGAAGTGGATATCCTCGAACATTATCTGAACACAACACGCGCAACCAATTCTTCAACGTTCACTTTTTACATATGTAGATTTTTGCTATATAAAATGCACTCGGTGGTTCAGTAACTAAGGGCAGCCGCTCTAACCTAAATATAGCTAAATAAATTCTGGTTATCGACATATCTATTCATTTCTTTATCTAAATAATAGATTCTTTGTTTACTGCCTTTCGTTTCTTTGTTTACTCCCTTTCGTTTATTATTTTTTTTTTATAAAAGTGTAGCTGTTATTTAACAAAAACCATGGAAGTACAAATTTTCTTTTGTCCAAAAATTTGGAAAATTCGACAAAGTTTCATCAAAATTTGACGAAAGTTTCGTAGCACAGTAACTAGGACTTACCGTTGATTTTTGGCATTTTGTGTGGAAGGTGTGGAAAACGTTCTCCTTACAAAAAAAAAATTTTGTACGGAAGAAAAAGTTTCTACAAAAAAAATGCGAAAAATCAGCCGTAAGGTCAGGTACTCAAAAAAAATCTGATAAAAAAGTTTCAAGTTTGATGAACAATTGTTACAATTCATGGAATTTTTATAAATTGAAATAAGTTTAAAATTCTCATTTACACGGTTTTTTATATAGCAAGCAATATTTTAATAAAAAATAAATAAAATGAAATTTTAAACAACGAAAAATAGTTAAACTTTTAAGCGACATTTAAAATAAATAAAAAATTTCTTGTTCTCGCATAATTCAAATACAGTCAAGTAAAATGATTTCTGATATCCAATTAGAGTGAAAGCTCACTCACAAGTCAACAACAACAACAAGCAAACAAAACTAACTCCGCAACTATGAGAAAATTAGTGGAACGCTCTGCTGGCCGCCCATAACTAAGACAGCACGGATGACGCCGCCATTCTTCGCTAAACGTGAAACGTAAATGTTATCGCAAATTCGCATAAAAGTAAAGGGCAAAGTTTTGTTTAAATTTACAAGAATAACAAAATTTTATAACAACAATAAAACCGCCAAGAGCATATCGTCACCTGAAATGCAAAAAGACGTAACAACATCGTAAATGAAATGGAAAAAGACGTGACTTTATTTATTTATTTTTTTCATAAAATGATGTGGGAAGTTGTAATTCGATGAAATCATCATCATATAAATCAAAAAGTGAATTTGGAATTTTTTATTACTCATGACTTTTTGCATTTCAACGATAATGTTTGTTACGTCTTTTTGCATTTCAGGCGACGATATGTATAAAGGTCAACGGCACACCAACTAAGTGGAAAAGTCCAGGCGGGTGGTAGACGCGCTGTTTAACAAACAATAAGAATTTCGCCCAAAAAGTATAGCTGCTAGTACATAGCAACAAAACACCGACGAAGTCCAAAACAATGTGCGGCAACAATTGCCAAAAGCAAATGCCATAAACGAGTGTGCAGCGCGGCAGAAGAATGCGTCTTCGCTTGCAGCATGAGCAAGTGCGCTATATGTATATATGTTTGTATATTAGGGTGCACCACCAAGAAAAGGTCGCGGATTTTCCACCAGAATTGTTAACACTGCCACCAAAATATTTCGGAAAAATTTAAAAATTTACCGATTAAAAAACTTAAAAAAATCTAATTATTTTAATTTCGTGGATATAATTCTTACGCAGACCTTTTAAGCTTAAACTTTTCTATAGTCTGAGGAGATTAAAAAAAAAATAGTTGCTTATAAGAAACTCGATTTTTCGAGGTATTTTCAAATAGGTCCAGCTCTCGTATAACTTAATATTTTTCGGAAATATTTTGGCAGGAGTCTAAAAATATAATGGCTTTTATATTGCCGTTGGAAAACGAGTACCAATTTTTTTTTTTAGGAAGTGATGCGCCCTAATGTTCATACGTATCCTTTGGGAATGTGCGCCCAGACTGGCAGGTGACGCACGTAGGCAACGCATTAAAAAGTTTTGCAGCCATTTAAAGCGCCATTTCAATGAATCGCTAATTTCGACCGTCAATAGACGAGTGAGGTGGTGAGCGCATCCGAGCGCCGAGTTTAGAGAAAGAGTGCTTCTAGATAGTTTGTGCGGAAACGTGGCAAATAAAGTTGCAATAATCGACCAACTTGCTGAGTCTGGGTGAATGGAAACGAAACGAAATTGCAAAATTTTAAATGGTAAATGGCGAATGGAAAATAGCAGGAAAACTCAGCCTATCCGTTGTAGCGTGTCCATATATATATATAGATATACTAAATAAGTATGTATGTATGTATATGAATATACTGTAGTAGTCTACATAGCCACTGGCAGGTGGAAGTGAACTCGAACTTGCAAACTTTTGGCGCATTTTCGTGCGATTGGCGTTGAATTGCAGCTACATTAAGTGTTGTTTATTTGATGTGCCCTCAGCACGAAAGGATGCAAGTGAAAACAATAACAACAACAAAAATGTTATTAAGGCACAACATAACAGCACCACTCCATTGAAAGGTAGAGTTGTCGATCAGTGGCTGCGCCAGCACTGTTGTAAGGGTGAAAGCAATAATGTACTTTTTTGTTGCATCTATCTAGCTTCCTTCCCCTCCTTTAATAACCACAGGCGCCTACTCGCCACCGTGCCATATCTTCGGGTCATTTCGTTTTCCGTTTGCCCGCGGCGCCATGGCACGCATGCCAACAGCTCGCTCATAAGTGGCTATCACAGTGAAAAGCAACGAGCGCGAAATGCGATCATTTAGCGCACATAAAAGCGCTTTTGTATCAGTGTATTTGTGTGTTGCTGCAGTCAGTATGTCATAGCGATGGTTTCCTGCGGAAATTGCAGGTTTTTGCGACGCCATTTGCAACGCTGCCAAAATCCATTTTGCCGCACAAAGGAAAACGATTGCAAACGGCACCACACAATCCTCAGTTACTTTTTATGACAGCGCGAGCAGCAAGCAAGACATGAAAGGATGATGAGACGATGGCGACGACGACGTTGCACAGTGTAACGAGTGCGGTCGAATATTGTCAAAATGACGTTGGCAAATTAGGAAAACTATTAATGGCAAAAGACAATAGATAAATGCTGGAGTATAAACAGAACCGAACATTTTTTTCTGGAATTTTGAGTTAAGTATAGAGTTTTTTCATCTTTAAGAGTTGAGAATTAATAAAGTAAAATATTGAATATGTAATATCAGCTTTTGTATGCTGTTTTCAAAGGGTTGTAACTTTTTTTTTACTTGTGCAGCGATTATTTTGTGCCTTGTTCTTTTGTAAGTAATAGTAAAGTGTAGTTCGGACTCTCGGGGATTTTTATTTTCTTTTTTTATTTAATTTTCTTTTAATTGCTCGATTTCATTGTCCTAAAAAATGTATATTATTTTAATTTCATATGATCTTTGGACACTTATTGTTTTAATTTTATTGGTTTGAACAGAAGGAAAATATATTTTTAATTTGATTTAATTTTTAGGAAAGTATGTGTGTACTTTTCTTAATTTTTGTTTCTTTGCTTAAGATACTCTTTTAGATTTTATTATCATAAGTATATTTTTATTTTATGTTCATACAAGTTTCAGAAACGTATATTGTTTTTTCCTTCTTTTCAATTGTCATATTTTAATTTATTTTTTTTATGCTTAAATTTTATTGTTTTAAAAATAAAACCTTTTTAATATCATTAAATTTTTAGGAACTTACTTAATTTTTTTACTTACATTTTCTTATTTATATTTCTTTTTATTTTAATATTTTGCTATGAAAAAAATGTATATTCATTTAAGTAATTTTTATGAACTTATTTTTATCTTTTATTCCATTAGTCTCTTTTTTCCCTTACTTTTCAGATTCTATTGTTTTAAAAATAATACGTTTTTAATGTAGCTATCTTTTGTTGTTAAGATTTTGTTGTTTCAAACATTTTTTTCTTTCTTTTTAAGAAATTTTCGTTTTAATTTTTAGGTTTTATTGTTTTAAAAAGAAAGTAATATATAATTTTTTGATTTTATTAATTAAAAAAAAAAACTTATCAAGAGTAAAGCTTATTCCTCTTCGTTAGCAGATCTTTCAACTATTCTTTCGGAAGACAGTTAGGGGCTTTCGATATGGTTCCAGATTTGGCAATTACCTTACGAAATACCTTTGTCTCTCGAAAGACCGTGGGTCAGTTTAAAGACAGTTTCCAGAATTTCCCTGCTAGTTTCCGGTTCTATGGTAGGAGGCGTGTCTTTCATCCGATTTTAGTCAAATATATATATATTTTTTTTTATTTATGTACCTACAAACCCTCTGTGCAAAATTTCATTGCTAACTCTTTCCACATTTTTTGCTCCTGACCATATGGGGACGTTACACTGTGCGACGTTGAAGTCGACGCTGGCACTCGAGTTAGACCTAGCGCTATTAATATCACTACATACAAGCAATCATTATGCATAGCAAAACAGAAAGTACTTTGTTTGAAGTATACTACGCGCACTCACTTGCCAATCACTCACAGTACTACAACCCGTTGAACTAAATATAGCATTCAACAAATGCCAAGAGTCGTAGCTAGATACATATATCTAGATATATTTCTAGCGTACTTGCTTTTCATCAACATATATATACATTAGGGTGGTCCTTAAATGTAGGAAACAAACTTTTATATGAGATTTCCTAAACCGAAATCCCTACGTCGATACTACTAAATATAGTCGAAGACATCACATATACATTTTGGTCCCGATTGGAGACGACTAAGGCGTAAGTTCCTCTGCGGAGACTCATAAAATTAAAATTATTATTTTTTTTTTACATCTAATACCCAAAATCGATACTACCATAGTCGATGATAAAACATATAAATTTTTGTCCCAATTGTAGTCGGTTAAGGCGTATCGCACAGAGGTCAAATTTTAGATTACCCAATGAAGACGTCTTAACCAACTCCAATCGGGACCAAAATTTATATGTGATATCCGTGACCGTCTTGTTACCGATTGAGGCAGTGAGACTGAAAAAAATCGTTCATTTGATTTTTTAAGGACCTCCCCATTATACATACACGTATAGGTATGTTCTTTTAAATTGTTTGCAATTAACTTTAAATGCAAGTTTTGAATTTCTGCTCCTTTTTTTGACTCCACTCTTTCTTTCTTTGTTTGTGTTTATTTTACATTCGCGTATTTCGTCATGCGAAAGCGGTTAAATAAATAAAATAACTAAGGAGTATGCCAAGTGCGGCAGGAAGTCTATTTAAAGCTCTAGTTCGCTGCAGTAATATCATTTTCAAAAAATGCAAGCAAATCAAAAAAAACAAAAAACAAAAAACACAAAAAAGTAAACTGAATAAGCGGCTTGTGTTTGAGTTCTTCACTCGAAAAGTAGAGGATAGCTGGGAAATGCAACTGTTATCATTGCCAATCACGGAAGCGGAAGTTGAGTTATTTTAAGGATTTTTTTTTTAATGTTATCGCTTTTTTCTTTCTTTCTCTATTGCTACTTTTTAAACGACGCTGCGGCATAACCAACAAATTGCGGTACTCGAAATGGCGTAAGCTGTTTGTGGTTGTGGTGTTTTTTTTTGCGGCAGTCCACAGCAATTTTTTTTACTGCCCTTTTTGTTATTGTTGTTTCTCAGAAAAAGAACTATTTATATTCTAATTTTGTAGGAGCAAAGAAATAAAATAGAGTTAAGCTTATCACGAACGATTATTTTAAGCGGAAGTGATTAAGAAAAAGGAACTAAGACAATAACAATACGCTTCTTTTTATTCTACACTTCAATCTCAACTACAGTTAGCAGCACTGGTAAGGACCACTCGAACCGCCATGCTATGATATTAACGTATAAATGTTGTCTAATTTCATCTCGGAGGACGGACCCAACTGTTGTTCACCTCCTATTATATGGCCAACTTCAATGAGGCGCCACCCAGCCATCTAGTGGCTCTAACGGTAGAAGACCTTTAAATGCTGGTAGCTGTGGATACCCGTCGGGTTGTAAAGGAAAGGAAACACAATTCAGGCAAAGAAGTGTGGTAACCTCGTGGAACTATTCGGTCTTCATATGAGTAGCTTTGTAATAAGAACTAAGAGTTCCAGTTCCTGTCGAAATTCTGACTAAAAACGTGACTAAAAATTTTTATATATTTTTTTTTTTAGCGTTACGGTTTAACTGGGCAACAACTTCTCTATAAACAATGTTTTTTTATAAACCCTTTGCTCGTCAAACATATGAACTTGGACTGAAGCATGATACAATAATTTTTAGAAGGTAGTTTCACTTCTTCTTCTTATCCGCCATGTTAGCTATCTGACAGAAAACGTGTTTCGTATTTTTTGTTGTACCAACTTTTTCAAAAAAAAATCAAGCTTTTGACGTTGGAAAAATAAAACAAAGAAAAGCCAAACATATAAGTAGAGAAATTTTCGAATATTTTGTAATAATTTTCTTCATAAAAAATTAACTGCTGCTTTCGTGGATATTGCAACACACGGAATAGATGTAAGGACACAGCTATAAGAGCCACCGCACACCACAGACTTTATCGGCCGCCTATTTAAATGATAGGGCTCGCTTGAAATATGTACATGAAGATGTATGGAGGTGCGCACATTACACCAGCTTAATCGCTCTGACCAATAAGTTGTGGTGCAATGGAAAGACTAGCGAGCACATCTAAATTGGCGGCCGATAAAGTCCGTGGTGTGCGATGGATCTAATCCATTATAAACAAGAAATATTGCTGTTATATTTTCATTTTTATGATTTTTATTCATGTGATTAGCTGTGGCAAAAATGTATGAACAAAATACGTGTATTTATATTAAAAATTAAGTGATCAGTTATGAAACATATAAATCTTTACATGTTCTGTTAAAAAATATCTAAAATAACAAGCGATAATCCCCAAGTTCTATATCGTAGCAGTGGCCACATTGCGTGTTTGTCACAGACACGGTTTATGTCAAAAATTTTGAAGTGAAACTACCTTCTAAAAATTATTGTATCATGGTCTGAAGTATCTGAAATTTTCAACCGCAATGTGTCAATGTGTCGAATGAATTGAGAAAATACAGGTCATACATAAAGCGAGAATGATTCGAAACTGTGTACGCTGGAACGAAAAGGGCCAAAGAGTGTCAGTATAGGACAAGAGACTAATATTCGCAAGCCACTTAAAACATCACCATCTAAAGAGATTTTATATATGTATTTGTTTTACACGCATGCAAGTATGATTCACCAAAGCGTTAGTTGTATTTATGTTGCGTGCCTATACATAAGTAATCGATTACAGTTTTTTTTCTTACCAGTTTATGTAGAGGCAGTCCGCTGGCAGTTAAATTGTTCAAAAATTCAATAGGGTAATGGTTGTGCTTCCGAATATCATCAGAATTTGATTTAGCAAACTAAGGTATAATGTTTCGATAAAAGAGCAGTCATAAGTTTTAGTATTACACGATAAATTAGCAAATTCAATTCACAAGTGATTCGAGAAACTCTACAAATTCAATTTCATGTGGGTCGCTCTCATATTACGCGTCAAAGTCAAATCATGGGACACAATTTTCAATTAGGCTAACACTCGATAATTCTCGATAACTCGACTAATTTGAAAAAACTTTGTGAATTTAGATAACTCTATGCATTTGTTAGTCAATGAATTTCAATAACAGTAACTTCCGATAACTCCATAAAATCCCATAACTCGATAAATTTCGATAACTTTCGATAAACCTAGATACCTGCTATTCCAGAACTATATAAATTTCAATAACTCAAAAACTAACATATACAAAAAATCGACCACTCGATTTTTATAGCTTCATAAATTTCATATCTATCGACAAATTTCGTTAACTCGATACAGTATGGTAACCCGATAAAGTTCGATAAATAGTGATAAGTAGTGATAACTTGATAAACTCTTGTAATTCTAGAAATTTCGATAACCCGATGTGCTTTGAAAAACCAAAACCTTCGGTAGCATAAACCGAAAAAATTCGATAGCTATCAAAAAAATTCGATAACAACCAAAAAATTTCGATAAATCAATAAAAACTTCGATAACTCTATAAATTTGGATCACTTGATGAATATGTATTTATTCAATAAATGTCATTTAAAATGAAATTTCATTAACTTGATAACTTTCGATAGTACGATATATTTTTATAACACGATAGCTATCGATACATATCGACAACTAAGTTGCTACGATAACTCAATGAACTCGATACATTCCGACAACTTAATAAACATGGATGATCCGATAAATTTCGATAACTATAAACTTTGGTGATAAGAAACTTGAAAAGTTGCAATTATCACATTTCTGATGACTGTATACATTTCGATTCTTATCAAAAAATTGGAATACATTTTCTAACCTTTTCAGTTATCCTAATCCCGAGGCCACGCAATGAGTGGCGAGCGGCTGAGCGGTATGTATTATATTACGTATTAGTATGTATATTACGTATTCTCGTTGTATATATTTTCGTCTTTATCTTCAAATTTTGCCTTCATCTTTTCTTTCTTCATCTTCAACAAAAACTATTTTGGCCGTAACTTTCTACCAATTTTGAAACCATAAAAACTATCCGCATCTACGCAAAAATAGCTTTCCAATGCTGATCTTGGTTTTTAAATCAGTACAATCGCCAAACGAACGGTAACAAAATTTGTATTAAAGCATTAATATACAACATATATGTAGATATATGGCCTTATTCATGAAAAATAAAGTAGCTTTAAAAAAGGTTTATAAACTGAAAAATGTATGAAAACGTCATTTTATAAAGCTCTTTAAACCTACTTTATTTTTTATGAATAAGGCCAATAGTCCATAACTTAGTCTTATATTCAGTGTTTTTGGATATCTTAAACATTTTATCTCTGGCTTGAAGAAGTTTTAATTTCCTACAAAAACTTTAATGCTGAGTTGTTTCCCCAACAAGAGTGAAGCACTGTTTTACCATCCGATTTAATTTGGCAATAAGCAATTCATGACATCCTACTTCAAATAGAGTAACCGGCAAGGATGTTTGCCATCCATACATAGTTCACAAAGAAATTTTCCTCTGTTATACTAAGTAACTATAGAATGTAAATATGATGCACAAATTAATACACGCACGCATACATATATTCACAAAGGCCCCTATAATTTCATCTTAATTTCTGCAGATTCAGTAAATTGAGATTTTGCTATCAACATACACGCTTCTTGTATGTACATATAAAGCTTTTCATTGGCACAAAATTTATGCATGTAGATACCTAAGAAGACTATTTAACCTACTGAGTACTCCTTGCTCCATTTTGCCAATAGGTTATCAGCAAGCACGCATTGTCGTCCATTGCACATTCAATCGCACACACATCCACACAGCAGGCCAACATTGCTGTTACACCCCCACCACTGTGAACTGCTAATCGTAGAACTAATTTTCTATCGAAATAATAAGGTGTCTACAGTGCAGCATACACATTGGCGTATAAGCCAACCAAAGGTAATCACGCAGGCCTATATTTAATTGTGAAGCATATGTATGTATGTATATTTGTGTACATAGTGGCATTTGTTAGCACCGGCAGCTAGCAAACAAATATAGAAATCCACACGTCTGGCCTAATTAAGCAGCCTCTCGGGACGATTGTGTTTACATTGCATCAAGCGGCTACATATTTCCATATAGGTGATATTTGTATTATCTACATAGGTACATATGTACATACGACTATATGCTACCTTAGTTCACAATGATGGGCATTCATTCGCTCTTGGCAAGATTTACTCAGGTATTTTTTGCCACTTAATACTAATTTTACCCCTATGAGTGGCCAATACAAACAAATGCGATTACAAACAAATACATCGAAATGTGTAGATGAATACATATGTGTGTAAATTTGTGTTGTAGCAAATATATTCACGCTTACTTTGCTATCGATAGCTCGGGGCATCTCAACGGTTTACACTGATATATGTATTAACAAATGAGCAACACAAGTGGCCTACCAACCGCATATCTACACACTAACACACATAAATAATGCTATTGGTTTATTTACAAATTTGCCAGCTGAAATGTGTGAGAGTTTTAATGCCGCACGCATTTGAGTTTGTAGATATTTATGTTTGTGCACTTGACTGCTGCAGGCAGTTTGCAAACGCCCATATTTGCTATAATTGGTCCACCAAAATCTAACCATGTGTGCTGCTTATGTTCATATCATGCATACATAAGTCATACATATTTGCAATTGAATGTGGGTGTGAATATTCCGGTGGGACTCGTGTGCGTCGTGTTAATTTTTGCGTTGACCTAATAATTGAATAAAAATCGGGATATACATATGTATGTCAACAGTTGTCTGTGTTGGCGAAAGTCATTAAGTTTTTTTCATTTCCAAGAGTATTCTGGTATTAAGTAAGTCTATCGAGAATCGCCGCAAGAGGCTCATCAATGCAAGTTCTTCATTACTTAACTAATCTCATTTGTTTTCGATTTGATTATAATGACAGCAGAGCCAAAATGAACCACAGAGTGAATTACGAAATGGCAGCGAGTAGGCTTGGTAAGGTTAAGCTAAGTAAGCTTAAGTTAGGTATGGTATACGAAACAAAAGAGTTTTAATTACCGCGCCCCAGTTTAAAAACTTATTTCAAGAGCGATATAAAAATCTTCACTCTTCTTCTTCTTCTTTTTTATTGGCACTGTAACCGCCTAAGCGATTTTGGCCGAGTCCACAACAGCACGCCAGTCATTTCTCTTCTGTGCTAACTGACGCCAATTGGAAATGCCAAGTGAAGCCAAGTCCTTCTCCACCTGGTATTTCCAAACGCAGAGTACGCCTTCCTCTTCCTCTGTTACCAGCATCGCGGCCCGCTTTGAATATTTTCAGAGCAGGAGCGTTTCTGTCCATTCGAACGACATGGCCAAGCCAGTGCTCATACAGCTCATCGTTAAATCGTCTGCGATATTCGCCATCACCAATGCGTAAAGGTCCGTAAATCTTTCACAGAATCTTTCGAAAACTCCAAGATCCGCTGCATCAGATGCTTTCATTGGATTCGTGGTAGGAGAGGCCAATCTAGATCTAGAGTTCTCATAACTTTTGTTCTTGTTTTTTTGTTTCTTAGGCAGAACGTTCCCCATACTTTTGTTCTTATTTGATCCTCCTTGAAAACGTTCTCGCTACTTTCGTTATAGCTAAGAATTTTTACTATCCCTTTTAATAGCAAACTGCTTAATAGTAATACTAGATTGGCGCCCACACCGCTGAAACTTGACATGTGCTCTAATTTTACTTAGAAATAAGGAATTAGGAAATTTCGTAAGGAAGGAATAATTGCCATGTCCTCCACTCTTGTTTAGTGAGATTTTTCCATTGTTCGAAAATTTATTTTTTGCGGAATTAATTATTAATTAAATTAAAATCTAAAATTAAGAAAATCGAAAATTACATATATTTGCAAAGTCGCGGGAAAAGATCTAATGATATATTAGAAATCCACATAAAATTCTTTTAAAGGTGCGTCTAATTTCAAGACCTGACGGACCCGTACTCACACTTTTTTTACTAATAATCTTTAGCATCTACATTTCAAAGTAAATTTTTTGATTAAAAAAAAAGAGAAAATACCAAATAAACGATAAATACCTCACCTGAATATTCCACGACACTTAAATAATTGATTAGAGTTGAAAAAGAAACACTTCCTTTAATGGGTTAAGCGTCAAAGGCAACTAAACTGATTAGTCGGTACCGTGCCGATTCCAGTTTTTTTTTTGTTTTTTTTTTTTGAAATGTGCCGTACGTGGCGAGTGGGGTGAGTAAATTATTTTAAATTTTGTATTTATTACTTTTACTTTTCCCTCTCTAAGCCCCAATGTGTTTTTATCAACTGCCCACATGACCTTTCTACCTGCCTCCATATAGTCGAAACACTGTATGCCGTTTGGATAAAAGCTAAGCCATTGATATTTCTTAAAATTTCAGACCTTTTACTCGATTTATTCAAATAAATTTAAGTGAAAGGTCTGCAATTAAAAAAAAGCAATGCTTTAGATTTAATTCATACGGCCCAATGTACATTATATATATTACTCGTAAGTAAGTATTTCTAACAAATCCTTTAGTCATACAGTCATTTACGCTATCACCTTCGCCCAAAGGAGCCAACTCATTAATTTAATACAAGTGAAATGAACTCTAATGAGGATGCTCCTATAGTGGTACATATGTATGTGGGTATAGTTAAATGTATGTATATCCTTTTAGCCGTAAATGTGTGTAGATATATTTATGTATTTTGAAAATTCACTGCTTATACATATATGTATACATACATACATACATATGTACTGCTAGCTTAGTATTGCCAGTGGTAAAATAGTATTTTCCGATTTTAGTTTACATTTATTGTAACAACAAAACCAACGCCAATATCGGATGCAGGAGCCACGAAAATAGGGCACTAAGCGAAAATTGGCAAACAACAAACAAACACCTACATACATATACATATGTATGTACATATATGTACATAAATGTTAGCGCGCACACTCAACGCCGGAAATCGATGTTTGAACATTAAATGTAGAATAGCACAACTAGTACGAGACCAAAATAGTTTAGCAACAAAACCAACCGATAACAACAAATTGTGCAGTCATTACCGCAACAAATGATGGCACACAAAGTAGGCAATCAGATTTTGTGTGTGAATGTGTGTGTGTGTGTGTGTGTGCTTTTAGTTACACTGTGTCGAATGAGAGTAACGGTTAAATGTGAGGCTAAAGCCAACAATGGAGTGGTAAGGATGGCGAAGAATAGCCGGGCAGGCAGGTTAATAACTACAGATTGGCAAATGTGGTAGATAATGCGGAGTATAATTAGGTCGAAAAGCAATGAAAGGAAAGTGACACGGTCGCCGGCCTCGAAACTTAAGTGATTTACACGGCACACAGGATTAAGGTTGCAAAAGCAACAATATGAAGGAATGGATATGTGTGAGTACGTACATATGTACATACATACGTGTTTGTATGCTGCCATGTGTGAGCTCAAGTTTCACAGTATTTTCACCAATTTGTAATATGTATGTATGTACCTACATAAGAGAATAGCAAAGCTGTGTTTAGAAATATAATGTAGATACATTTGTTAGCAATGATGGGCTCTAGAGATGCATGTGTTTAAGGGAACACAAACATGCATACAGCTATTGTTGTTGAAAATCCATTTAAACAAAAGTTTCATACTATCAAAACATATGAAAGCTAAATATCAACGATATGGGTTGTTCCAGTTAGCATACGCGTATTTTGGTTAAACATATTCACGTAGAAAGCAATGCGTTTGAAACAGCCGTGCAGGAAAATCGTCAACTTGTAAAACCAATTGATAATTTATTTAGAACTACATAATTATAATCCGACGAACTAGTCACGATTAGAGACATTGGTCTTCAATAGGGGCGAACCACTCTGCGAAGGACTGCAAAAAAAAACGCAAAAATGTCTACCATGCCAGAAGTCAACCATGCGCCCAGTGATTACAAAACAGAAAGTAGTAGTTGTCCAGTATATGGAAGAGCAGCAGTTGCCAAGGCCTCAAAATGCGATAAATGCAAATGAACTTTAACCATTGCGAGGTAGCTAGTGACTTTCTGCAGCAGTCCATGATCGAACATATAAGAGCAGATGCAGCCATCGGGCGAACCGAACGAAGCGGAACGAAACATATACATACATAGCTGAACGGATGGAAATGACGTGTGGTTAGAACATCCATTTCAGAACGCATATCCAGTGGATGCTGGCAAATTCTCTGTGTGGGTTGAAATAAAAGGTAGCCAGATTTGCAGCTTTTATGCAACGTCGAAGAATTTCAACAACTGATTGACCGAATAGTTGAAACGGCAACGGGGAAAGACACAATAATAATAGCGAGGGACCCCAACGCATGAGTTACGATGAAGTGGGGCCGCGGTATAAAAAACGCTAGGAGTTCGGCTAAGTATATTGGAAACTTTCACTACTCTAGACATTGTGTTAGTAAACCAAAAAAGGACAAGTACTTTTCGCGGATTTTTATCTCATGACAGATCCACTGCATCTACCAGGCTTTGATAATAGACATCGCAATAGAGACGCCAGTGCCAGAGGCTACGGGGGACACCACAAGCAGACAAAATATAAAATCTTAACAAAACTAAAGGCGCCCAAGTAAAACCGAATCATTTACATAAGCAAATATGCGATGCCGGAACTCGGATGAAATGTAATGTATTCGCCCACGGGAGTAGTGTGGCATTGTCGGATTCGGAGGAAAAAAAAATTCATCAAAAATCATAGGTGCTTCAAATAAAAACTTTTTTCTTTGTTTGTATTTGTTTTTTTATTTGTACGAATTTGTGCTTATTTTTTTTCACCGACACTAGCCGTGTACGGTCTTGTAATGTGATTGTACCAGCTGCTGGTGTCGTGTATGGTAGTTTCACGTAAAAGGTATTTTGGCGGAAATTTATTGCATTATTTGCGTCAAAGTCGTGTTTGTGGGAGATTAAAGTTCACAATATTGCAGTTGTGAATTAAAAAAAAAAACAATGTTTAACAAAATGGTAGACAAATTATAAAATTTCAGCCCCATTAATTTCGATCTTTTCCGGGCCTCATTAGTAAAGAAATGGAAATTCCAATCCGAACTACAAGAAATGGAAATTCCAATCCGAACTACAAGAATGCTGACTAAGAAAGAAACAAAATCCGTAAGCTTTTTGTAAAAATGTCAATTTTAACAGCTGATATCTCAACGGGAAAACTCTTTAAGAAAATAATGAGTATGCAGTTTTTTACTTTACGAGAATTAGTTTAGTGATTGAACAAAAAAATCGGTTTATCGATACTTTAGCAAATGACTTTTGGCCAGCAAACAGTAGCTGCCAGACCATAGTGCATTTCTAAGAAAAATAGAGCACATGTTAAGTTTCAGCGAAATCGATGCACGTTAACCATTGTTTCCACCTGCCTTCATATAGTCGAAACTCTGCGCCTCGTAGAGACAAATATCGTGAACCTGTGATTAGTTTAAATTCACCACATCCGCCTGATGTAGTTCGGCACTAGTGAATTTCCTTTAGGGTATGCGTTAAATATGTATGTATTGGGTATTACACACATGCACTATACACGCACACCTAAACACACCCTTTTTTGTCGCCGCTTTTAAGCAATTATACTTTCACTTGTCGCCTGCGTAAAAGTTTCATATAAAATTTAATTACCAATTCATGCCGAAAATTTAATTAAAAGTAAACGTTTACATTTCATGTTTGTATGTTCATACATACATGTACATATGTATACGGTTGCCAATGGAATTAAATCGAGAGGAAAACATGGCGAAAATTTCTGTACATATTTAATAAGGGCGTCACTGTTTTCGGTTTAAAGTAATGATAACTGTTTACTTAAAAAAATAAAGTCGATTGAATACAGAATGTAAAAATGGGAATCGGTTAAAGGTGAAAAATTACATGCGCCTTTCCGGCTCCTAAATTGGCGTTTTGTTCTACACTCAGAAAAAAGTGAGATAAATGTCTTTGATTTGGTAACCAAAACAAAAATAAATAAAATGCACAATGCACAATTAGTAACCCTTTACTTAAGTTTAGCCAAATCATATTTTTCAATCTGAAAATCAAATCAACTTCTCTTGGTATAACTAACTAACACGGCATCTAATTTTATTACTTACACACAAACCTTACATCAGTATGATCACTTTGGTTCTCTATGTGGCTCACCTAAGTCTATACCACTCCATATTATACAGGGTATGAAAGAATTTATCGTTTATGTACTACATTGGACTGCATCGCCAAAAAAAGTTGCGATTTCTTTATCGGGATTACAAAACTTATTATATTTGAAGACTTCCACCAAAATATTTCGAAAAAATATAAAGATTTACGTGTGCATGACCGACTTGAAAATACCTCCAAAACTTGAGTTTTTTTATGGAAAAAACGGAATCGTAATAATTTGATTTTCGATGCTGTTTTGTAACATTTTTCAAAGATTGGTTTAAGAAAAACTTGAACAACTGGGCCAAAACTATACCGATTTAGACTTATGAAGTATCAGTGGAAAGATATTTGGTTACTCTTTTTATTTCTTTGCAAAAAAAAACTCATTCACGACCCAATTTTTTTTTAACATGGAATGACGCTTGTTCATCCTACCTTTCATACTTTCAAAGAGTTTACTTGCAAAAAAATAAAAAGGGTGAAAAAATACCTTTCCACTGATACTTCATAAGTCTCAATCGGTATAGTTTTGGCCCAGTTATTCAGGCTTTTCTTAAACCAATCTTTGAAAAAATTCAAAAACAGCATCAAAATCTCATATTACGATTCCATAGAGATTGGATTAAAATAATTTTATGCAAATTTTTTTAGCTTTTGTCATCAGAGGTGATTTTTTCAAAAAATATTTTTTAAAAAAAATCTACTTTTATTCATAAAAACTCAAGTTTTGGAGGTATTTTCAAATCGGTCCAGCTCCGTAAATCTTAATATTTTTTCCGAAATATTTAGGTCCAAGTATAAAAATAAAATAGATTTTATAATTTCAATGGAAAAACAGTCTAATGAATATATTTTTTCATATGCACCCACTTTCGCAGATAGTGTAAGCAAACAGGTATAAACACACTTGATTGTCGCTCCACCTGCTACATGCGGCCGCAGCCACGCTATTGGGCGGCAAGTAGTCATCCACTTGTCACACACATGTACATATGTACATACAAATGGGTCAATCCATGTCAAACCGACTAATGATTGAAATCGAACATTTTTGATTAGGAAGAGTTTTGGTCAGAACTTTTTTTATTTTATAACTAAGTTCTGCAAAGGAAACAAATTCAAAAAAAAAGAATCGAAAAGTATGCAAAATTCTAAATTTTAAAATTTCCAAGGTTTTGCATGTTTTTTATAATACACATCTCAAAAACTATTATAGTTTCAAAAAGAGTCATGATCTACAAGAAAAATATACTAACAAAATCTGCGAAAAATAGAAAAATATACTATTTCGATACCAAAAACAAAAAAAAAAACAACAAAGATGTAAGAATGTTTGCCTGTATTTTTTTATACAATAAACTAAACTAACTGTAAATAAGCTCTTTATTTCCAACTTTTGTGCAGAACTCAATACTAAGGAGAAAAAGTAACTGCGGTTTTTATGTCTCTGAGCTTGCTGATTACGAATGTAAAAACTCGTAACGAATAATCCAATATGGCGTTAAAAAGAAAACTAAAATCGATCCGCTTCGCGTGAACTGTTTTCCTAGAGGGTATTTGAGGTCGTTGATCGAACTGAAGCCAGAGTGGAAAAATTCAAAATGGCGCACCCAATATGATGGTCTAAAAAATTAAAATCGATTAGATTCACTTAAAACTCTACAATCAGCGGATCTTAATTTCACTGATCACGAATCGAAAATTAGATTTTTAAAATTTAAAACTGCGGATCTATATTGAACTACCATATATCACGGATAAGTTAAAATCGAACGTACGTATGCATATTCTGACATACATACATGGCGTATGAGTAACATTTTCAACTCGTCTGAGTAATCCATAAGAGCCATTCATAACTTTCCAAATCAATTATTGCACTCACATATTTGCCATTTTCCTTCCATCAATTAGAAATTCCCAGTTTTCGAAGTGACATTGATTCTAAAGTTTTGCAGAGGGTGGCAGATGAATTTGATATCAAAGTAAAGTAAAAACCAGATAAAGAAAATTGCGACCTTCGGCACATGATCTACTTTTCACAAATAAGCATTAAATATATTCAGTTTTTAGGCGATTTCAGGCGGCAAAACGTTCATAAAAAGTTTTTGTTGTATTCCAATTAAATAGCTTAGCTTGTAATGATCTGCCTATTTTTTTTACATCAAGAATTGATAGAAATAAATAATATCTTTTTTAATAATCACGCATTTTTTCACTTTAACAGCAAACAAAATGTGCTTGATACAAGGTGGACTTTAAAATGCCAACATTTTGAGGCCAATGACATTTGGAAAAAAAATTCTTAATACTTACAGAGTGGTTTTCAAAATGCCGCTAAAAACATATTGTAGGGTCATAGCGATTTGACGTGAATTGACCCATATGTATATTTATTGCTGGCAATATCAATATTTAAAGCAGCCTGCAACTGCTACGCTTGGTCACCAACACTAACGGCATCATCATCCTCCCACATACATACATACAAGCCTTTAAACCAAATTTCGACAATTATGCGACGCGCTCCATCATTTCACAAGAGCCGCTGTGCCGCTTGATAGCTCTTAAGTGGTTTGTGGCTCCAGTGGAGAAGTGGTGGTGTACACTCTCGGCTATTCGCCATTCTTTTGCATGTAATTTTTACATGCGAATATTTTGTATGCGTCATCGTTTTTTCTTTTAATTTGCATTTTCGAATTTTCCCTTTTTTCATCCGACTCAGGGCAACTTTGTTGTTTTTGTTTGCATTGGTCCAAAGTATTTTATGGAAATTTCGCCTTTGTATATAAAATGCTGTATGTACATAAAACGCACTGTTTGCCTTTATTAAGTGTATTGGTTTAACATGCATTTTATGTGCACACAAATATACAGCATATCTATGTGTTTAATTGTTAGTATGTGTGCATATGTAGTATGTACATATATTCCTATATTTGCGCTGCTTAAATGCTGTGCTGCTGTCAACCCTGTGATTTAAAACACACTCGTGAATATTTTCAAGGACGAAAGGGAATTGAAGAGATCAACGGGCCGGCCCACGCGGCTGGTAATCATGCAAAGCAACAGCGCTGAGTTTTAAAGCAAATTTTCATTACGTTTTTAATACGCTCATTGAGATGAAACTCACTTGGGTGGAAAGAAAGAAAAGCAACTGCACGAAAATAATATTAAGTGTATTAAAACTTTACCTACTTATCCGGCGAATACACACGGGGCGTATGAGCAACATTAAATAATTAAATTATGTACAAAATTAAATGTCAGTTAATTGTGTTGAAGAGGAGAAATGGCCGCATTTAGCTGGTATTTATATATGTTAAATTCCTGATTTCGTTTTGTAATAAAAGAATATGAAAATTTTTACAATTTAAAAACTTCGTAGAGAATTTTGAAAATGAGCATAGGGCTCTCCATAAACCCAAACCTTTTGTCCAAATGCCAACATCTAACCACTAGATCCACGGATATGATTCATCTTTCTTTGGTTTGGATATGAGAAAAAAGGCCTACTGGCTTTGGGAGGACTTTTACGACAAACACCTAATTTGTACTGCACGTAGACGGTTGGAGATAAGGACTCAGAATGAGTTCTCCCCATACTGCACTGTCTAATGGTATCCTGTCCTAATTCACCAGCTGCAATAGTTCCTCAGCAGATCACGAATAAGTGGTTCTACGGAGTTACTCACGTCGCTAATCTGGATCTGTACAAAAATTAGAAAAACTCAATAAAGTTTTCTCGAAATTTCATATTTTTTAATTAGAATTTTTAGAAAAAATTGGAGAATGCAGTTTGTAGCCCATTAAGCCCATTTAGTATTATAAATTGCAAGTTTGAAGTAACTAGCACTAACCATTGACTTCTGGAATTTTTTTTTTTGTTCGTTGACGGTGTCACTCATTTTTTGTCATTGCCACTGCTGCTACAGTATATGAGAATATCATTGTAATTATTATCATTTAGAACAAGGGTGCATATTAATATGACTGCTGACGAATGTCATATGTTACTAATAAGTGCGACATTTTTCGGCTCCGTGACCAATGCAAAAGAGCTAGCCATACAGACGGCAGTGTAAGGGCTCTCACAAAAACCTAAATGCAAGCGCAACGCTGAAAAGTTTATTTACCAGTAGACAATGCGTAGGCACCAAGATATTGAGGGTTATTACAAAGGTGGCGAATTGTCAAGAAAAGCCCCAACACTCACATTCTTCTGGGAATGTCTGGATAGATAGGTATCCTAAACACGCTATTGAACAGTATCTTTGTAGGTGCTTTAAAGTTTAAACAGAAAATAATATGATTTCTTTTAGAGACCACTTCCTATTTAGCGTACACGCGATAAAGTTAGATAAGATTGTCGCAGTTAAAGGAGCAAAAAAATTTTAAAAGTAGAAGATTTACGATTTTCTTATCTTTACGCAAAAATTGGATGCATAGAAAACTTCTATAAAAAACAAACAAAAATATGCTAATTTTTAAAGACACAGATTCAGTACGAAATGCGTATGTACAAATGTTTCATGCCTTTTTGTGATTTGATTTCTTTTTCTTCTTGTTGGAAAAAATTTGAATCTAACTACAACGCCTTCACATGTCATAACCTTGAACTTGTTCAATTTTTTTTTTCATTTAAAACCTACCAGTATCAAAAATAAAAAGCTCAATAAGAATAAATAAGAAAGCTACCGACATATCGATAACCGTTTTCTGCCTTCGGCACGTGCTACGCCTAAAAAATGCAAACGCGTGTGAAGCCACGCACAGTCGACAACAGTCATAAGCATGCACTTAACAAATTTGGCCGCGCTCTAAACTATTTTTAATACTTGTATGTATGTACATTAGACAGTACAGGTAGTATAAAAAAAGTTTACCGTAGACCTCTGTGTCTAAAGAATTTGTGAAAGGCACTTTAGTAGAGTAATTATATTTTTTTTGCCGACCCGGGTTTTTTTTACATTTATCAGTAGCACTTACCTGCAATTATTAAAAATACTTTCTCAACAATAGTTTAATGATTTTTGGAGAGCTTTAATTTACTGACATTACGGTGCTATATTAGGGTAATAAGAACTGAGATCATGTATTAGAAACAAAATAAATTTCTCCCTCTCTTCGAGACAACAGCATCGATGCATCGCGCTTTAAGATGATCCGACTATAAATGCCAAGGATATGAAGAAAAATTTAACAAAGCGACCAAAACCCACCTTCGCCCAAAAAAAAAAAAAAAGTTTCCGAAATTGCCCTGCAAAAATACTTTTTTTTTCTGATGCAGTCTAATGTAATGTACATACAACTTAAAAAGATCATTCTCACCCACAAACATCATGGCTGCTGGCTTAAGTATTAGACACGCTCTCTTTGTGCGTTCCTCATTTCGATTTGCGCCAACAATACTTAACGCCTTATTCGTCTCGTTTGCTTTTAGGACAGCCATCCAGCCAACCAACTATTCAGCCAGCTGGCCACGTAGCTACTTCTCAACTCGACTTAACTAGTTAGCTGCTATGTAGCTGCTGGCTTCATTATTTTCTTGAGTGCAGAAAACTTATTCTACTTAACTTGTTGTTAAAAGCTACTTATGTTCACCTCTGTTTTTTTCGTGTTTCTTAGTTGGATAGACAGTGCTGCGGAGCTGTTTCCTTTGTCTTCGCAGAAAGACAGCTTGTAGATTTTGATTTAGATTTGGTTGTCTTTATAATTTTTTTTGCACTGTGGCTCAAAGGAGGAATCCAAGCGGCACCGTAGAGTATTTTTTTTTCGTAAAAACGATATCACTCGCTTTTTTATCTTTTTTTACACTCAATCCTTCATACTTCACTGTCTTTCTTTGTTATATTTTCTTTGTACAAAATTTAGTCTTTTTAAGTTTTAAAAAGAAAAAAAAAATAAGCGAATATTTCTGCTTTTCGTGCCCGTCCACATCAAAGCTCCTAACAAAAATGCATACATGCATACGTACGTTAGGGCGCATCACCAAGAAAGTTGCGGTTTTTTGACCAGAGTTATAAAATGTATTATATTTTAAGACCTCCGCCAAAATATTTCGGAAAAATATTAAGGTGCACTTGAGCTAGACCGATTAGGAAATACTTCTAAAAATTCGTTGATAGTTTTTAAACATTTTTATGCTGACCTTTTGGATTTAAACTCTTCTATCACCTGAGCTGATTTAAAAAAAAATGTTTGAAAAACTAATTTTATTTCTAAAAAACTTGATTTTTGATGATATTTTGAAATAGGTCCAGCTCACGTCAATCTCAATATTAAAAACAGAACAAATTTTTTTTTATGGAGAGCTAGGCACACTAATGCACAAACATACTACTTACACATATATGTATGTACTACATATTTTTCATTTAGTATGCTCACCATCTTGGCCGTCTAGTAATTTGTGCAAAGCGTGCGTCCTTTTTCATGCCTGAACTCACACAGAGACAAGGCGCGGACGAAAGATGCCTTGATGACGGTAAGCACGTCATACGCTTTGTGAAGGACTTGCGGTAAGTAAACGACAAAGATGAGGGTAGACATTGCCGTTTTTATTTTTGAACTTGGTTTTTCATTTAAATTTGCAAAGGGCGCCAGTATTTTTATGACGCTCGTTGTTTTATATTCCCCTTTCGCAAAAATCTGCTGCTTTAAAATGTATTCACTAGAACAACCAAAGAAAAAAAGAACATTTCTTTTAAGTTGATTTGATTGTGTTCATCTCACCTCCTCGTTCTTGTTTTACTATTGCTACGAGTGCCTTATTGTTTGTGAAAATTTTCGCCCCCGATGTCACATTCAGCGCAAAGAAGCGAAATGTTATTTTTCGCCATTCCAATCTGATAGCTGGACCAATGCTAGCAACTAAATTGTGTGTAATACTCAGGCCACCGCACACGCAGGCAGGCATCCCAGTAAACCGAAATTGCCGACTTGCCAACAGAACAGAGTCAAAGTCAGAGTAAGAAATAATGTCAGACCACTTGTACGACTATGTAGGTGTGCGCCTGCTTTGAGACTCTCTTCCTTTGATGACGACCATGGCGAACGCTAAGCAGCCTTTGTTTTTTAGGATATGCACCTGGAACATCCGGACCCTTAATGGAGAAGGTGCCTGCGCCCGGCTGGTTGATGTTTTCAAGAAAACTAATGTATCCACGGAATTCGAAGGACGGGGCTAGAAATAGGGCCAGCTTACGTCGCAACGTCTACTACAGCTACCCTGTAAAGGAGTGCAAATTCAATGTCAGGTTTGTGATTGGGTAGGAACTCCGTCACCGATTACTGTCGTTCACTGAAAGCAAGATTCTTCAACATCTCTTTCATTTGTGCTTCCGCGACGACGGAATAGAAGGACAAGGCTACCATAAACCTCTTCTATCAACGCTTGGAGCGCACTTAAGAGCGCTGCCCCATCACAATGCCAGGGTTGACATCGTCTGAAAATTCAGCATCCACGAGGAACCATATCCATATCAAACAACGCAAGGTCGGTTCCACCCACAACACGCCCTGTACAGCAAAAAATGTGAGCCACCACATGGAAAGCTCTATGACCAAAATATGCGAAACAGGATTTTCCGCTCATTACGTATCGCCACCGAAGAAGTCGTCAGATTTCAGCGAACTCAGAAGAACAACTGTTACGACGAGCGATGTCACGCAACTGCTGAGAAAAAAGATCTCGCCTACATAGCTGCGCTGCGTTTGGGCTTAACGCGAACTATGTGAAATCCATATAGGGAGCAGCCAAGCGAGACACAAAAAGAGAGCTACCGAACTAAATGAGTGCAAAGAGCTTGAAATGCTGGCTGAAGTAAATGCGCTCTAAATTTTTACCAAGAGCTTAGGCGACTTAGAAGAAACACAGCGACCTGGTTACCCATGTCCATAAAGTGCTTACATTATGGAGGGAAAAATTTTCCACTCCACTGGATGGTAACTTGGTAAGCTAAAGCTGTCGGTTTCATTCAACGAATCGCTTCAAAACTTGGTACACTTTCCATATCCACAATTTCAGGCATCCAAATCACTGACGGCGCTACCAGGTTAGGTTATGTATGTTTAAGGTGTTTACCCCAACCGAGATACAGTTACATCAGTCGTGGTAACCGCCAAGCTATACCAAAAAACATTGAAAGCCCCGAACGAAGTTTCACAAGCGGAGGTTTCACTCGATTCCAGACAGTACTCAGTTCTGGTTATAAACGAATCGGTAAATTACCAACGTCAGCATTTTTTGTAAATGACAATTTTGATGCAGTTCGGCTCGTTTAAAGGAGCTCTGTTTAACTGCATCAAATTTGCCAAAAATGTTGACTTATTTCCTTTGGTAACTAACCGACTCCCAATGCCCCCTAAGTCTTATTTCAACACGTGGTGCAGCAACCTTTCCTAAGATGTCGATGGTTAAGTAACAGAGCGGCAGTGGTACGAAGTGCCGCACTGATTATAATGTAGGCGGCCCGTTTTACCCGCTCCTGCTTTCTTAGTAGCATAGTCCACTCTAGTACTCTTCACCAGACGAACGCTCCATAGAAAATAGTATTGGTATAAAAGCGCCATCTCTCACCAATTACCCTCAACCTGACAACCTCTTCACTCTTTCCTTGTTTGGCTTCCACGATAGCTTCCTTTCTATATCACATATCGATGGTCCTCTGCAATAACGGCATAACTCAGAACTTCATGTTTATTGAGCTATATAGCGGATTAGGTTTATAATTAATTATATTTTTCTGTGGCTAATCGACATATGCTGAGCTGTTACCAATCCTACAGAGGCGCAGTTTTGTCATTTGTCGCAAAACCGAAGTAGGCAACCCTTACTACTGAACAGTGGCACATGTCTCAAATTTAATGAAGATTTTTATGGGAAATAACGACACCTTTCGTTTTGTGCCGTTGTTCAGTAATAAAAATGGAGTTTTTTTTCGTTTACTTACTTAGAAGTTGTTACCAATTTCGTATTTTTGTAGTCCAATCTTTACTAAATCTTTAGAAAAAGTCATAATTTAAAAGCTTACAAATTCTCCCTACAGAATGACTGCAACTAATGCGGAGTAATTACGTTCCAAGATATGCAAATTTTACACACAAAAAACATTTATATATTCGCCAAAGTATGGGTAAATTATAGTAAAACTATATACTTAATTTTTCTCTCTGAATTCAGAATTTTTTTAAAAGGACTTTGAAGTCTTTGAAGAAAAATAATATAAAAAAAACTTTTTAATATACAACGCTTTTATAAATGGACTAAAAAGTAGAAAATAATATTTCTCAGTCCCATAGAATTTGTTTTGATAACTTT